>NC_091117.1:125925130-126050130 GCF_040183065.1 Periplaneta americana
GATTTTAAGTTACATTTTTTAGTTTTAGATTTTAATAGAATATCGCGCAGGTAAATATTGTTATTGTTATTTATCCATCTGTATATTAGTAATGTCAAGCGTGAATTACCTTTGTATAGTTACGCATGCACGTGCACACTTGAATCGCCCCATGCAGAAAGGGCTTCAGTCCATTTTTTTTTTTTTTTTTAATTTACAAATTTATTTATTTATTAGACCTGGTTTTGAGAAAACTAAGGAAAACAGTCTGTACTTTGTATTCCTTTCTGCATATAACTCTCAGCCTGACGCTTCAGTTTCTGTCTTTCCAAGCATTGAACTGAATTCCTTTCTGCACAGGCTGATGGAACCATCCATAAAGATATGATTTCCATCGATATCTCGTTTTTTCAAAATTTGTGACTGAAGCCCTTTCTGCATGGAGCGATTCACTTGTTTTTGACGTCCACGTCAAAGCAAAACTGAATAACATTTTTTTAATATATTGCAAACCCACCGTATGGATTATAATAGACTCTTCCAAATAGGTTATATATACACTATTTAGTATTTATTTACTATTTAGTACATAGTATTTTGAGATTTTTAGTTACACATTTTAGTTTTAGATTTTGATTAATGTTTATGATATTGGTGACTGAGACGGTGATTACAAAAACAAGCACATACCGTTACACGTGTTAGGATCTGTGGGTATGCTAGTAGCCCGTTGTTACTACTGTTGAGTTCTTGTTTCTGCTATGTGTTGCAGATGGCTTCTGCCCATGTAACTGATTTTAAATTTATAACATAGAAATAAATAACGATTTATTTTCAACTCCCTGTACAATTTTGATATTACATATTAGTCCATAGCCTAGTATTTTGAGATTTTAGTTACATGTTTTAGTTTTAGATTTTGATTAATGTTTATGATATTGGTGACTAAGACGGTGATGAATCATGGTATGTAAATTTCCAACATGGCATTTGCCTTTGTGACTGAGAGAAACCATGACAAATCCCAGTCATATTAGCCGGCCACGGGTTTTGAACACGGGACCTCCCGAATACTAGTCACAAACGCTACCGTCGGTCGGTAAAATCATATTATAATCTCTCCAACTTCAAATATTTATTTAATGTAAATTTATGCTATCGCAGAAAAGCATTGTGTGCTACACATTCCTAAAGTAATCTTTTAGGCCCTCGTGTGTTTGTGAAACGAGGTAAACAAAAAAGAGAACCTTTACGAACTTGTTTCATGACATAAGTAACTATTAAGAATAGGGTACGCTTTATGTTCTTGAAAATAACACAATGATATGTATAAAATAATAAAAACAACAATAATAACAATAACCATACTCGGGGATCTAATGATCACCATACTTGCCACTGGATCCGGTGTTCGCCAGTTCAAAGCCGGCCGATGACGATAGATTTTAAAGGGCAATAACAGTACGTACTAATAATTATGACTTCTTAGGAAAAAAAAAAGTTTGACAGCACATCCCTGAACGAGAGGGTTACAGAAACAAATAACCGGGCCTTTCTCGCCTATGCCAAAATTCAATAAGAGTGTGCTTTGATGTGTTTGCTGTCATCAACGTAACGATCATGGTGATGACAATTATGATGATAATGATAATAAAATAATAATAATAATAAAATAATAATAATACTAATAATAATAATAACAATTAAAAATATTATATATTACGTAACTTACTTTTTAAGGTGGTTAAACTGACTTCTGGTTTGCCTAACGAGGCTATACCTTCCTTGTTATTAGGGTAGACTTGGCTAATTTCGTGAAATTAAGGTTTTGGTGCAAAAATAAGGTTCAAATAAAAAAAGTGTTTTTAATGTACGTACATTTTTATATTTCCGAAAGTTTCAGGTCAGCTTTTCACCTCAAATAAATTTATACAATATTTACAAATAAGCAATAAAAATAAACAAAAAAAAAATTAGCACTCTAGAATGGTTCGTATATGCCTAATTTCGTGATACTACACGGGTATTTTCGTGATATTCCTTAAATTCAAAATATTTAGGCATATTCAGTCAAATTTTAAATTCCTCAGTCAGGTTCATAATTACTTCCCAGACAATTAAAGTTTTTCTGTATTTTGGAAGGTATTGATATGTATCACGAAACCATTGATTGCAATTGATACATTAAATTCAACTTCCACCATGCTTGTCGTCCTTGAATTTCCTGAGCAAGATTCGCACAAAAATCATTAGGCTTATCATTCGGCGTTTCTTTAAGCACAGATCTTCTTTGTTTGGCTCCTGAAGATGTTGCCGTTTCATTGTCTCTCTTTTTTAACTCACTTGAGAGGCTGTAAATGTCATTCTCATTGACTGCTGCTTTGGTCCCTTCTCGTTCTCGTCGAACTTTCCTAGAAAGAGACGAGCTTTCTCCTTTCTCTGCGCAGTTTTCATTTAAGACACAATCAATTGTCTCTTTCATAACATATATATTGTATTTCTTTCCACTTTTGATATCTAACATCTGAAACATTCTTGACATGTACAATATACCAGAGATGCTATGAATACATACACAAATGTTTTATGTTTCATGCATTTGATATTTCTTCCACTAGTGTTTTATTATAGCATAGAAATAATTTAAGAGAAAAAAATGGCCACGTGGAATGAGAAAAACGCCAAGAAAATAACCTCTCAAGATAAGGCTCTGTTACGTATTCAGTACATTGCTAGGCATATATTTTTCATCAAGAAGTAGGCCTATATACAATGTCAGTACTTTACATTGAAAACAATTTGGATCCTAAAACACATAAAAAAGAACTCTCCTTTTAACAAAGGAAATCGCATGGTGTATTCACTCACAAATTCAATGCTATAGATCTCACAACTCTTCAAGTAATTTCCACTCCGCTCATGTCACTGCAAGAACGCAGTGAACAAAATCTATGTTATAGTACATCTTCTGCCATTTGTACTAAACAATCAAAATTACATTGGTCGCTGGAATAATTTCGCGGTAAATTTAAAAATAAATAGGCCTATCACGAAATTATTCATGTCATAAAATTAGCCAAGTTTGTCCTAAATGAATATTTATAACTACCCTTACATAACTAAACAATCAAAATTACATTTGTCGCTGGAATAATTTCGTGGTAAATTTAAAAATAAATATCACGAAACTAGTCATATCATAAAAATAGCCAAGTTTGTCCTAAATGAATATTTATAACTACCCTTTCATCTGTAAGGAACAAAGAAATTTAGATATGTGCGAAATGAGGGCTGGCTATCTATATTGAGGATAGCCATCAAATGCAGTACGAAGTTGTACAAGCCCAACCAGCATGTATACATGTACTTCCCCTCCATAACCAGTGTGGGCGTTGATGGGTCATTCATGAATATCAATTTACGTCATGAAATCTTTATCAACCGAGCGGATATATCGCATCGCGGGATCAATTTATTAGCAACTAACGACATGACAACAAGGCACTCATGTACATAATTAAATCTTCAAGCACCTCTTCTGAAATATTTCACCTGCGTCGCTTGTACTAGACTGAGGCCAGTCATAGTTGATCCCTGACTGAAGAGATCCAAGTTTTCAAATCCTGCAGTTAGAACACGTGGCGACGTGTAGATCTGGGTGCAACTTAAAACAGCTTCATATGTCGAATATATTACGCATTCACTATTCTAATCGCGTTTACGGGGCGGTTGTTGAGGAGTGAGAGACAAGTACTTGTGACATGTCCAGTCACTAAATACGTAACAACTTATACGATGTCGGAGTTTGCTTCAATAAATTGTCAGCGGAGCATGAGGTCTATAAAGAAATGCACACGATAATAATAATAATAATAATAATAATAATAATAATAATAATAATGCATTATAACAATGCACTCGTACTATTTATTAAGAGAACAAATTAAGAACAGTTTTTGAACCATAGGAAATTAACAATTATTAACTCATATGCCGCATATAAGCACATGAGAATATCATGTAGGTACATATTGTTATTATTATTTATCCATCTGTAGATTAGTAATGTCATGCGTGAATTACCTTTGTATAGTTACGCATGCACGTGCACGCTTGTGTTTGACGTTCTTGTCAAAGCAAAACTGAATAACATTTTTTAATATATTGCAAACCTACGCTATAGACTCTTCCAAGTAGGTTATATATATAGGGACTCATCGTGTGTGTAGGAATGGATCAGGGCTTAAGCCACAGTCGCATTTGTCGCATTTTTCTACTCGACTTCTAAAAAAATAAACAAACTTTCAATGTAAATGTGCAAAAATGCGGCAATCACATTGGACTTCAGAAACGAAGATGGTAATGGAGAAAATGAAATCAAAGCTGTGTATGAACTAATCTGAATTTAAATGAAATGCTAATGGCATGGACAATGTTCAAGAAGGCATTGAGCGATAGATGCTCAGGAATGGATTTCAAAAAGTTGGTACAATTCTTCTAAGTTGAATGAACAGTTTTTATCATTGTTTTATATAATAATTCCATCGCATATTGTAAATTGTGAGCGAGGATTTAGTTGCATGAATCTGTAAAAACTGGAATTATAAACCGCCTTTCAGCAAAAAGATTTAGCACTCTGCTAACAATAAATCTTGAAGGCCTACTCGTAAAGAATTTCAATGTTTAGAGTGCCCTTAGAATAACGTAGTCTATTTTAATGCGATGTAAATTCAGCAGTAATTGATTCTAAACATACCTACGTGTAATGATTTACTTACGTAAGAATACCTAGAGTGTGATAAGATGGATTTAAAGTAATACAACTCCAAGAGACAAATTACATAACTTTTTGTTTCTGCATACTTTATTAATTTTATCTTTCTGTGCAATAATTTATAATATTGCACAATCTTTTCGCAATTTGCAGAAATATAATTTTACATTTATGCACAATTATTTATTTTCTACCTTAAACTCTGGAATGGACCCATTCACATCGTTCAGTTTATCAGATATAGGCTAAAGCAAGAATTTCTGTCGAATATGTCAGTGTAATTTCTGTTAAAAATTCATTTCATATAATAATGTAGGCCAAATATGGATGGTACACGTCAAAAACGTAAAAATATAAAATTAGAGATGACGGAAGGATGTCATTGTGGAAAGGAAATTTTGTGGAGCCTAAAGCTGGAAGATGAAGAAGGAAGAGATATATAACTGGATACCCCTGCCATTATATTAACATTAACAATGAATGGAACTTATACAACGATATTTTATCTTTAATTTCTTTCGATATTTTAGAAGCGCATGCAAGTTTGGTATTACAATAGAAAAGGGGTTTGTTATAATGTAGCTTCGTTATATCGTATCCCTTACGCGTGTTCTGCATTCATCGCAAGTTGAAAGAAATGAAAACCCTTTTCATTTATTCGGGAGCGTCTGATATTAATCATGTTGGATCAATTGAATCACAACTTCGTGATAGAAACTCGTTTTGCGGAGAAAACATGCAAAGCTGCTCTTTGAATCCTTTTCTGATGTTGAGACATGCAGAACAGTGGAAGCACGATCAATATCAGAGCGCCCGTGTGTATGTAGAACAGATGGCTCTGTCTGGAGCGTACACAAATACAAATTCAGTACCCGAATCCAATTCCTTTCACAACACGTGAAACGTCCGGTATAATCATTTTTCCTGTCTTACAGAGTTTCATATTATGTAGCGTTTTGATGACAAGGGGAGCGTGGGATAGCCCTTCAAATAGCTTGACGTACAGAACTTATTACGGATCCCTCCATAACATTAAGGCGCATTGTACAATTTTTATTACTTGCAACTTACTCCTCTTAGTTCTGAAATAGAAGCGAAGGTAGATCAAGGAGGAATATGTAGTTCTCTTCGTTTAGAAACAAAAACACTGCGAATGCATGGTTATAATATCGCTTCCACTGAAGGGACAGATAGCATTAAAATTTAATATAAGATGTATTTATTTTTAAAATACTTAGGCTGCACTATTACATATCTAAAAGGATAACACGTGTATATAAAAATAAATAGATTTCAGAGAATGTGTGGAACAATTATAAGAACACTAAAAAGTAAAACGTTACTTTAAACATAACTAAAATGTTATAAAACACTTACAGTCCCATTACTCACTTATGACTGCGAAAATTGGACATTAAACACAAATAACAAGAGAAAATTAGAAAGCAGAAGTGTTGCAGGCCTCGCATTATTAGACAAACAAAAAAGTGAAGATATACGCAATAGATTACATATATATATAATATTTATGAGAGGATACAAGCACAAAAACAAAACTAGTACGAATATAGCCTATTCAGCGTATGGAATATTATAGACTTCCTAAAATCCTCCTCCATTACCATCCTATTGGTAGGAGAAGCGCTGGAAGACCTAGAACTCGCTGGATAGATGACGTCATCCTTTAAAGTCGGAACAGGCCTTGAGGCTTATACCCTGAAGTTGAAGAAGAAGAAGAAGAAGAAGAAGAAGAAGAAGAAGAAGAAGAAGAAGAAGATGATGATGATGAATTTATTGACAGGAATAGAAATTTTTTTTCGGTTTCTAAATAATAAGTTATTATTATTATTATTATTATTATTATTATTATTATTATTATTATTATTATTATTATTATTATTGCTGTATTGAGATAACTTAGAGAAACTTACTTGAAAACTTAATATGAATTGTTCTACTGTATGAATAAGGCACTAGGTGACTGTGTAACTTTCAAAAGGAATTATAGATTATGAAAAAAATCTTTGGAGACGTTCGGCTGGATTTTCTAATTAGATGGAATAAGGTATGCAGTAGCAAGAGTAAGAATGAAGGTAAACAAAACAGTATTACAAGAAATAGAAGAAAGATAGGCATGATGGTCATAAGGATATAAGATAATACATTGGCAAGGAAGATTCAACAATGAATTCTACCAAATCGAAGATAGAAGGCAATTAGAACAATGAAATTCACATCAATGTGGAAAAGAGATTTAAAAGACAATGATTGCAATGTCCGTGATTTATGAAGAAAGATAATTTATTAAGAATCAAGGTAGGGAAATCCATGTATAGTTTGAATAAATTCTGCATTTATTATTAACTTAATAATAATAATAATAATAATAATATTATTATTATTATTATTATTATTATTATTATTATTATTATTATTATTATTATTATTATTATTAATTTTCATTTATGTAATCATGGCAATTTGTATGGATAGCAGGCCTACCTCTCTTGTACTTATACGTAAAGTACTGAAACAGTAATTCTTTTATCAAATTTCAGTTTATTATCATTATTATGCTGTGGAGATAGGCCTCACAGTCTTCCGGTATTCCTTTCTCATGAGGAATTTCTAAAACGGTCGTCTTCAACTTCGTCGTCCTATTAGCTGGCACTTAATTATAATGTGTAGTAATTAATGATAATCTGATCATGCTTCGTGCGTGATCGAACAAAGTTTTTTTTTGTGTACTGTTAATTTTTGTAATGAAAATTTTGTTTTAATTCTTCTAATAAATTTTTTTACTATCTTGTAATTCTGTTATGTGTTTAGTTCTTTTCCGAATAATAATATTGTACGAATAATAATAATAATAATAATAATAATAATAATAATAATAATAATAATAATAATAACAGTAATAATAGTAATAATAGTAGTAATAATAATAGTAATAATAATAATGATAATAATAATAATAATAATAATAATAATAATAATAATAATAATAATAATAATAATAATAATAATAATAATGGTATCATTTCGGTTTTAACTGCTCAAGATGAGATAAATATAGAACGCCAAAAACCATGTAGCGAATATAATCTGAAAGGAAGAAAATGTCGCATGCAGGATTTGCATGCAAAAAAAGTTATCACAACATCCAATGTCTGGATGATGTTACATTTTATCTCAGAATAAATACAAAAAGAGATTTGATCAAATATGCTAGCATTGTAATACTGTATGGATTTCTATATGACTGTTCCAGCTTCCAGTTATTTCTGTATGTCTTGTAATAGAATTGTCTACGTTCAGTTCCTGTCGGACGCCATTCCTACTCTAGTCTAATAGCATATGTCATGCTAGTGATGTCAATCATTTCATTTCATCTGCTCCTTTCTTCCCAACTGTCTTGATGTGAATATTCATATTTTATCGTAGAGTGGAGTAAGGATAGCTCGTGTGTTGTGAAATTTTAAAGTGTTTCCTATTTTCAATTTTCGGAATAGCTTTTTTAGATCTGGCTTGCATTACAAGTTAGTATATTCTTCGTATCCCTCGAGAACACGTATGAGAAGATGCACCCAAGGTAATGAAAGAAATTCGCTTGTCCTATAATTTGGTCATTTATCGCAATTTGTTTTTATAAATGTGGCCATCCCTAAGAAAGTTACGTATTCGTTTCAACACTATGATGAACAAAACTAACTGCCGCTCTCGCTCGCTGTGTTCGTTGCATTAGTCTTTCGAGTCTCGTCTCGTCATTCTCGTGCACTTCGAGTCTCGCTCATCATTCTCGAAATAGCGTTTGGCCGGCGTGGAAAGATTTCGTAACTTTGAATAACATACATCATTGAAATAAATAACATTATAAATGTTTAAATGAAACAAAAAGAGAAAACAGAACAGTATCTTAGTTATAAAAATGTCTGGTTCTATTATATTATATTACCCATGGTTATACAAGGTGTTTCAAAAATACCGGGCACAATTTCAGGTATGTATTTCCCACATGTAGACAATCAAAATAGTTCATTACAACATGTGTCCGGAAATGCTTCATTTCCGAGTTACGGCCTTCACAACATTGAAATTCACCGGAACGTTTTTCTTTCCGCAGGTCGTTGTCATTACAGAAGATGTTCAAAATGTCCACCTCCTGCTTGAATACAGACCTCACATCGATGTCTCATTGACCTGCGAACACGATCCCAAACTCCAGGAGTATTGCGTATGTCCTCAGAACGGTTAGCTCGTCTCGCCGCGAAACCAGGTGGCCCGGGTTCGATTCCCGGTCGGGGCAAGTTACCTGGCTGAGGTTTTTTCCGGGGTTTTCCCTCAACCCAATATGAGCAAATGCTGGGTAACTTTCGGTGTTGTACCCCGGACTCATTTCACCGGCATTATCACCTTCATCTCATTCAGACGCTAAATAACCTAGATGTTGATACAGCGTCGTAAAATAACCTACTAAAATAAAAAAAATGTCCTCAGAACATGCCACAATTCGATTCCGGAGGGATTCCAAATCAGGCACCGGAGACGAATAAACCAATGATTTTAAATGGCTCCACAAGTAGAAATCGAGAGGGTTCAGATCAGGTGAACGTGGAGGCCAAGCGATTGGGCCACCTCTACCTATCCATCGATCAGGAAACCTTCGATCCAAGTACCGGCGAGCCGTACGACTCAAGTGTGCAGGAGCGCCATCATGCAAGAAGTGAATGTGTTGACGATTGTTCAGTGGAGTGTCTTCTAAAACATGAAACATGAAACAGGAAGTTTGTGTACGCCTGCCCCGTAAGTCTGTTTACAAGTACAGGAGGTCCAACTAATCGATCACCAATGATACCGGCCCACATGTTGAGGGAGAACCGCACCTGGTGATGAGATGGAACAGTTGCACGTGGGTTTTCATACGCCCATACATGCTGATTGTGGAAATTTGTTATGCCATCTTGTGTGAACTGTGCTTCATCTGTAAATAATACTAAGGCAGGAAAGTTCGGATTTACACCACACTGCTGCAAGAACCACTGACAGAACCTAACTCGTGCAGGGTAATCTGCTGGTGACAGGGCCTGTACACGTTGCAAATGATAAGGATACAATTGATACTCTTTCAACAGTCTCCAGACAGTCGTATGAGGAACATTGACTTGCAACGCTACCCTTCGTGTGCTGATAGAAGAAGTCATGTTCACAGCCTCCAGAATCTCCTCCTGTACTTCTGGAGTTGTAGATCTTGGTCGTCCCCTTCCCAAACCAGGAGAGTTAAATTTTCCATACTCGCACAGACGGTAATGGAGACGTACAAATGTCTTCCGATCTGGACATTGTCGCTGTGGGTATCTCTCCTGGTACAAACGACGAGCCAGCTCAGCATTGCCGTCCGCCTTACCGTACATGAAGTGTATCTCTGCCAGCTCTTGATTTGAATACATGTCGCACAGTCTAACGCCTACACAACACTGTATGTAACCTTCGCCTCGGAATGAACTGTCAGAGTGCCCTCTTAATGTCTCCTTTGACGGCAACGACCTGCGGAAAGAAAAACGTTCCGGTCAATTTCAATGTTGTGAAGGCCATAACTCGGAAATAAAGCATTTCCGGACACATGTTGTAATGAACTATTTTGATTGTCTACATGTGGGAAATACATACCTGAAATTATGCCCCGTATTTTTTAAACATTCTGTATAAAGAGAAAAAAAAACTCAAATAAACTTGCATTTATAAGAAACATAAAACATAACGTTAATATTTTTTTTTACTTTATATTGCACACTTGATCTGAAACATATGAAAAAAAAAATTATAGCCTTTTAATAAGGGCCTAGTAATTAAATAAAGATTGGGGAACGGATTATTATACACTGAAAGGTAGAGATGATGTTTCAAATACAGTAGGCTAATCGATTGTTTATACATATATAACAGTTGCCAAAGTAGATACAAGTTCAGTTGGGTATAAACAACTGTGGCGATTCAAGGCTGCTTGACGTTCGGGACTTCGGGAGTGATCAATCTCGGCATCTCGAAACACTCAAATGCAGTCTTTACGTCAACGACGCGACGTACGGGTTTTCGACTTTGCGGGCGCTGTTAGTCTTGCTTTCTCGATCGTTGTTCATCTCTACTAAATACATTTACGATATTCTGTTTTGAAATTGTTCAGTTATTTGCTTAACATTGTTGTTTTAACATCTTGACAATATTTAGCATGAAACAATGACAGATTAAGGAGAACGGTATTCTGAAAGTTACGCACAAATCTATGCTAAAGAAAACGAAGAAATTTCTCTTCATCGGCTTTCCAGTAGAATCTTGCACCTTCTGGATGTAAACCCAGCATTTTACGTTGAGAATTATTCTTCGTAATGTCTATTTAAGCTAGATCGAGGTAAAACGGTCTTTTTAACGACGCAATAGAAGAAAGGAAATGAAAATGACTCCAAGACCAGCTGTGCTGTGAAGCCATCTGGCAACTGAAACCAGACTGAGGATTTTGTTGACTTTTCGAAATACGTTAATTATATGAACATTAAGTCTCACACTTCGAGTAGAGAAGGTGAACAGTAAATGAGAACAACCGTTGGGTTTCAACGAGAAACCATTTTTAAAATAATTTATTTCTCATGGAGATTTTAAATTCACCGAAGAAGTCCCCGCTTTCATTATACTTCTGTTGATTCATTTCAATGATAAAGCAAGGCTGAGATTAATTACTTAATATTCGCTGTGATTAGAGTTTAATTCACTAAGCGATTTCCTTTAACTTGTTCGGTTACTTAGATACAATTGGCTTTTAGAGAACCCGGAGGTTCATTGCCGCTCTCACATAAGGCCCGCCAACTGTCCCAATCCTGAGCAAGATTAATCTAGTCCTTATCATATCTCACTTTCCTCAAATCCATTTTAATGTTATCCTCCCATCTACGTCAAATGTTTTTTCCCTCCGGCCTCCCAACTAACACTCTATATGCATTTCTGGATTCGCTCATACGTAGGCCTATACATGCCCTGCCCATCTCAAACGTCTGGATTTAATGCTCCTAATAAAATTAGGCCTAAGTTAGGTGATGAATGCAATGCGTGCAGTTCTGCGTTTTGTAGGGCTTTCTCCATTCTCCGGTAATTTCATTCCTCTTAGCTCCAAATATTTTTCTAAGCACCTTATTCTCGAAGACCCTTGTTCCTCTCTGAAAGTGAGAGTCCAAGTTTCACAACCATACAGAACAACCGGTAATATGTTTTATAAATTCTAACTTTCAGCTTTTTCGAGAGTAGACAGAATGACAAAAGCGTCTCAACGAATAATAACAGACGTTTCTCATAATTATTCTGCGTTTAATTTCCTCCAGAATTTCAATTTTATTTGTTAATCTACTGTTGCTCCAAGATATTTGAATTTTTCTACCTCATCAAAGGATAAATTTCCAATTATTGTACTTCAATTTCCTACTATGTTCTGGTCACGAAACATAATCGTATCCGAGACACTACAGCCCATGAAGGATCATGATCGACCAGTCGGCTGCTATCCTCACGTCCACATGCCGAAACAGAGGTGGACGATTATCCAACCAGAATAGACGTATCGTATATTTAGCCTTATAGGTGGTTTTCGTAACCGGATTTCGCTACCTATCGTAGCTCCGCAAGTGTATCACGATGCTGGGTGGACACCGGTCCCATACACTAACCGAAATTTCATGAGAAAATTTCTTCCTCCATGAAGATTCGAATCAGCGCGCATTCCATAATGCGATTACACCACAATGCCACGGCGCGGGACAACATAATCATATATCGTACTTTTTCTTTTCGGGATTTATTTCCAAACCTAGGCCTATCTCCTTACTTTCTTCAAGTAAAGTTCTCTTGTTTTCCCTAATCGTTTGTGAATTTTCTCCTAATATATTCTCGCCAACCGCATAAACATGCAGCTGATGCAACCCGTTCAATTCCAGACCTTCTCTGTTATCCTGGACTTTCTTTATGACATATTCTAGAACAAAGTTAAAAAGTAAAGGTGATAGTGCATCTCCTTGCTTAAGCCAGCCATGATTTGGAAAAGCATCCAACAGAACTGGCCTATACGGACTCTGCTGTAGGCCTACGTTAATTAATCGAACTAGTTTTCTGGGGGAATATCAAATTCAATAAGATACGTAGCCTATAGGCCTATAAAGCGTCTCTCTTAACCGAGTCGTATATCTTTTTGAAATCTACGAATAACTGGTGTACTGTGGCTTTATACTTCCATTTTTTTCTCTAATCTCTGTCAAAACCTGTATGATAAATTCTAAAAGTATAATTTTAAAGCTATCGCGATCCAAATATCAAAATGTGTTATTGTAGAAAATGTCACAGCAATTCAATGACATTCCTTAATGTAATTATAAAATAAATTAAATTTTTGTATTATTCTGAAGCAAAACAGCAATTAAATATTTGTAATGCATTTCAGTTCTAATCACATTAAACTTGTCTTAAAACCAATGGATTAAGTTCTTCTGAATCTTGCTGTGCATAAGAGACGCTAGTAATGACTTTTATTTTCACTTTTGTAATGTTTATATGTAATAAAATTATTTGAATTCTAGCTTCTATATAGTATTCCATCTTCCAAGTGCGTGGAAAAAATAAAATTAATAAAACATTTCATACAAAAGTGGTTAACTGGTCTTTTCTCGAAGGTTCCTATAATCCGAGTAATGAAACTATGCCTCAATTTTGTAACAGGACAAACGCCGCATATTAAAAATTACACAAAAATAGCTACTGGTGCAACATTATATACTGTATGAAGCAATCTTCTGCAATCCCTTCACAATCCGTATACCCTCTGAGTGGTTTCCGCATTTTAAGCCTCTAAATGAAAAGATGATTGATGATGAGGTGAAAATATCCTAACATAATATGGTTATCATAATTGAGGGGTTTGCCGGAAAAAGGGCGTATACGTCAATATGGTGAATTGAGATACATGCAATCTAAGATTTTAAAACGCACCTGAAAATGTTATACAGATAGTGAACAAAATTATACATTAAATTAAAAATCTTAGCGAGTATAAATGTTTTGTAGCATTTAGGCAATTTATATTATTAAATTTCCTTATATTTGTACCATATAAAACTTCGGTCTTTACGCCCTTTATCCATATAATGATTTGCTTAGGGGATTTAATGTAGATTTCAGATTTAAATTTCACACGGAATTGAAACAAAGATACATTTTATGACATTTATTATCTACTTCTAAAGTAATTTACATTATTTCAGATATACTGAGTAAACATTAAATACGCAAAGCAAAATCTCTGAATATGACAGAAAAGAAAATCTCCATTTCGTGTGAACATAAATAAATAAAATTTATTCTTTGTATAGCTAATCCTGATAACAATAAGCCCAAAAATCTTAATATTGTAACAAATCTCTTTATAGAACATAAAATATTTCCGTCTGAATCTCTGAGTTTCATAAGTTTGTTTACTCTTAAAGCAAGGACAATAATGAACATAAAAAGTAGTCAAAGGAAACAACTGGACTGACTAAACTGAACTATATATATTTGCTTAGTCTCTACCAAGAGAAAAAACACAGAGTACAGTATGCGGTAACGCGCAGCACTAGCTCTACTTGTAGACTGACTGACTAAATCGCGCACGCACGCAGCCCTGTCCTGCAGGTATGTACAGTACAATCAAAACAAAATTTCGCTACTATAATCAGCGAATTATTCACTACATTTTAAACCGTTTTCCCGAAGAAGGGCGTATAGATCTATCCGCCTTTCTTCCGGCAAACCCCTCAATTAGTGCTAGACTTATTCTGGAAAAATATCAACAGCTTTGTTGCAAGATGGAACAAATATCTAAACAGAAATGGTGACTATGTAGAGCAGTGATTATTTATAAATAGTGATAGTTACTAGGTTACTTTCTTTATTAGGATTTTCCCTTCGATACTTTGCTAGGTTCCCTCAGTGAAACGGCGTAAGACAAGTGGCCTATCGGCTTGGAGCTTATAGATATGGTTTCTTCCCTGCAGTACCAAATTCCCTTGCAATGGCGCTCATTGGCATACCTTTCAGTTATTCTTCTCTCTCATATCCACCTCATTGCTAGTCATCATCATCATTATCATCTCATCTTCATCATCATTTACGGCAGAACACTTTACTATTTTTCTTCATAAACCTGCCTCTGATTGAGGTTCTGGCTGATATGTACATCTATTATCAGGCAGAACATCTCACTTGAGGATATGTGTCATAGGAAGAACAATTGTTTGTAGGCTATACATCTGAAGTCTGATTAGTGTAATATGTAGCTAATCGGCGATGTATGCAATGGAGGGAAAAAGGAAACTGGTCACCCTACGTCATTATCTCTTGGCCTAGTTGCCTTATAAGTGGTGCCTTGTTGGTATCATTTGTGAGGTTCTGACCTGTCTTCGGACAGTTGACTAAACAACAACAAATCTGGATAATAACAATCGGAATTTAATTCCTGAACGACTCACATATATATTATAAATGTGCAACATCTTCTAAAGTACAGTATAGCATCGATTATCCGAATACCGATCGACCGAAACATCGGTTAACCGAAAGCGTTCCAGTCGGAAAATTTGAATTTAATGGCCATTTTGAACTTGTCAAACTAGGCTAGTCAGTTCTTTGTGTTATTTGTATGACGTGTGATACAAAATATATATGTACAGTTTTCTGTTTAACAACAGTGTTCCTTTGATTCATACTGCTCCTAGGACACCGGACAATCTGTTTTCGTAAATGATCGGTTATCCGAAAAATCAGTTATCCAAACACCTCCTGTCCCCAATTGTTTCGGATAATCGATGCTCTACTGTATAATTTACTGTAAGTCTCATTCTTAGTGGATAATTGTTTAAGAATAAATTTCCTTGCTTTTCTAGCTATTGTGTCTAACTTCAGAATGATATATAGCTATTTCTGCACTGATTTGTAAACTGTTATTTTATAATAATTTGTAAAGAAACAGACGTACGAAGGGTCAGCTCTGACAATATACACAGACCTATGCATATAAAATGATAATTTTAGACTATATGTGTGACTAAGTTTGTAAGCTTTAGAAATTGATTTCTTACAAGTAAAGGATATTCAATTTCATGTCGAAGAAATAGGAAAAGCCGAAGTTAACATGGTTGGCTTGGCATACACATGTCGGTTTTCCAGAGCATCTGCTCTAATAAAAACACATTCACTCCAAGGCAGACTGGAGTCCATGCCGCCCCGAGATGTATGAGTTTCTAGTTTCAAAAACCCACTTTTAAATTACAGTGTAGAGCGGCTTGTACAAGCACAAGGAAGGTCACGACAACACACGAAGGCTGTTCGTGTTGATTTTTTAAAGTGAACCATGTTTAAATTTGACATCTGACCTTGCCATGTCAGTCAAAAGTTACAAGTAATTCTTTACTTTTAAACTTTGGATAAAATCCTAAAGCATACATCAATGTTTATAGAACAGAAGTAATAAGCTATTGGCAATTCCTTTTTTTTATCTTGTTCGCTTTTGTTGTGACCTTTAAATACCGGATAAGTAGAAAATAGGCCTCCCATTATCAAGATAATATGGATAATGGACTCCGAAACATCAGCATGAGCGTTGCACTGGAAGTGGTTGATGTGTGTTTTTGTTGCGAGACTAGAATGTGTTGGATGTTAACTTTTTCTTTTTCTCCAGCCGCTTTGTTTGATCTGGCGGATATGTACACTTACACATCAGCCCATATACAAGGGTTGCCAGAGGATGCAATTATTATTAAATTTAAGGCTCGCAAAACATTCTTTCAAAGTGGTACAGGTCCGGATACTTTTTGTATACAAGAAATATGTTAATATAAATAAAAAATCTGAGCATCTACGCACGAACAGCTTTCATGTTTGCATCAGTAATATTCTCTCTACAAATATAGCCGTCAGTGCATGCAAATCCTTGTTAAGGTCGATACATTAGCTAACTTCAAGTGAGTTGGACATGTAACACGCATGAGAGACATTGACAGCAATTCATACAGAAATAAATTTACTAGTTGGATAAAAACGAAGAATGATGCCACAGTAGATAGTACTTGGATAAATACTGTATTTTAATAATATATATTTCAATCTAAAATTAAATAAAGAAGTGGCCATGAATATGTAATTACAATAAAATTGTACAAATAGGCTACGTGACAGCGACAAAAAGGACAGCTATGGTAATAAGTATCATCAAACATAATTTCTCATTATATTATGTATTACGTTTTATTTTTCTTAACAATTCAGTTCTTCAATCATATTACTAGCAATATTCTCGTTTGTAAATACTGTAGTAGGCCTACATATACTATCAAATATAAATAAAATCACTAACGTACACACGTACACGCACACACATAGGCCTACACACACACGCAGCAAATCCATTAACCAAGGTACTGCATATTACAGGTATTTTAATATAATTATGGATTTGGAAATGATCGCAATTGCAGTTTGCCTAATAATGTAATGGAAATATTACACAGAGCTGGATCAACTAACTTACAGGAAGGCAGATGGAGAGAAGATAGAACAGACAAATAGAAAGACGGAGAGATGGTGGGACAGATAGACAAATAGAGACACAAAAAGATGGTAGGACAGACAGGCAGACAAATAGAGAGAAGGGGAGATGTTAGAACAGGTAGACAAATAGAAAGACGGAGAGATGGTAGGGCAGAAAGATAGTAGACAAAATAGTGAGACGGACATATAGAAAGCATAGAAAGGCATAAAAAATCAATTTCAATGTTACTAAATACGTGTGTTTCGATCAAACGATTGTGGAACTTCGCAAGGTAATTATTTCACATAGCCTAAATTGATATTTGGGTCAGAGTGTTAAACTAAAGGAAAAGGATGCTAGACTCTAAAGAAAAAATGACGATGATTATTAGAGATGGCAGAAATGCATTCTTTATGGAAATCGATGAATACTGGAAGACTACCTACGTAAAAAGAAATTACATCAGAAAGAGTTGGCCCTTTCAGTTTATTGTCTATCGCAATGATAGACCATACAGAAATGAAGTAACCGAAAATGTACCCAAATCAATTTTGCTATTTCAGATCCGAAGAACTGAGAAATAATGGAAGAGCAACTGAGATATTTCCGTGAAGACGAAACGGTCTTACAAGATTAAACCTTTCAGTTGCCGATAACCGATTTAAATTTTATCTGCATTTCGGTCAATAGACAAGTGAAATTATGAAATTTGCAGATGTATGAAAAACGGTAGGGCGATACCGCATCAGTATAAGGTACATGATTGACACCGCTCCCTTAGTGTTTTAATTTTCTCATTGCTCACTTTATAGCGGGCTGCCTGCACGGCAGATCCCTCTCGATGCCATCAAGAATATAGCCTAGAAATATTCTACATTAGTCCTGGATCGAACCAACTTCTTTACATTCTACAATCAGTTCCACTGTCACTCCAATTCGTTTCCGTCGGAATATTGGAATAAAATAGGCCTACAAGTTAGGTTCTCCATTATGACTCGAGCAACATAACGGTATATAGATTCAGTTCGATTTCAGGCAGAGGAATGTGGCCAGGGATCCTCGCTAGATCTACTTGTCAATGTCAACGTTGATTGAAAAATCCTCAAAAGCGTGAAGACAGTATGGGCCAAAAACCAAAATCAAAATAAGCTTGCTTTCTTACTTACTTACTTACTTACATATGGCTTTTAAGGAACCCGAAGGTTCATTGCCGGCCTTACATAAGCCCGCCATAGGTCCCTATCCTGTGCAAGATTAATCCACTCTCTATCATCATAGGCCTATCCCATCTCCCTCAAATCCATTTTAATATTATCTTCCCATGTACGTCTCGGCCTTCCCAAAGGTCTTTTTCCCTCCGGCCTCCCAAATAACACTCTATATGCATTTCTGGATTCGCCCATACGTGTTAGATGCCCATCTCAAACGTCTGGAATTAATGTTCCTAATTATGTCAGGCGAAGAATACAATGCGTGAAGTTCTGCGTTATGTAACTTTCTCCATTCTCCTGCAACTTCATCCCTCTTAGCCCCAGATATTTTCCTAAGAACCTTATTCTCATACACCATTAATCTCTGTTCCTCTCTCAAAGTAAGAGTCCGAAGTTCACAACCATACAGAACAACCGGTAATATAACTGTTTTATAAATTCTAACTTTCAGATTTTTTGACCGCAGACTAGATGACAAAAGCTTCTGAACCGAATATTAACACGCATTTCCCATATTTATTCTGCGTTTAATTTCCTCCCGAGTGTCATTTATATTTATTACTGTTGCTACAAGATATTTGAATTTTTCCACCTCTTCGAAGGATAAATATCAAAATAAGCTTATATAGACTAATAAATTATAAATAGGATATATTAGAGCTATTTGAAAATTTCGTGGATCCACTTCAATTTTTAGCATCATAAGTTGGTGCCGGTTTGATAACATTTGAAGTTTTTTTTTTTTTTTTGGAAAACCAACCATAGTCTAAAAGCGTAAATTTTCAGGAGAAATAAAAAAAAAAAAAACTATCTGTCAGGATGCTGTTCACACTTCAAGTATGAAATTCATCATGCCATTTCTTAAGGTGTTGTAGAAACTTGGGAAAACTGAAGTACATTCATAACTTAAATTGCCTTATAGAAATACATGTGTAAATTTTATTTTATTGGGTTATTTTACGAAGCTGTATCAACATCTAAGGTTATTTAGCGTCTGAATGATATGAAGGTGATAATGCCGGTGAAATGAGTCCGGGGTCCAGCACCGGTAGTTACACAGCATTTGCTCGTATTGGGTTGAGGGAAAACCCCGGAAAAAACCTCAACCAGCTAACTTTCCCCGACCGGGATTCGAACCCGGGCCACCTGGTTTCGCAGCCAGACGCGCTGACCATTACTCCACATGTGTGGACTACATGTGTAAATGTATGTAACTATGGACAATGGTTTTAAGAAAAAAAATTCTCAGTTGTGGCTGAAGTGTGCCTCTCCCTTAATCTTCTTTTTCTTTATTATAGGGCCATTCCATGTCAAATCAACACAAAAAAGTGGACTTTTCAACCCGACCACCTCAGATTTTCATAAAATTTGGTGGGATGATAAAGAACCTTAAGTTAATTAATTATATAACATTTTAGCCCTCAATAATGCACGATATCCATACAGCAATTCTGTCAATACGAGAAAAAATGTAAAAATGTCGCATTCTATGTCAACAAAAATTATTCATAACTTCTCTTCTAATTGAGGTAGAATCTTAAACTTGGGCTTATTTTAAAGCTAAGGGATCATACGTTTCAATAAAAATAGGTTTGCATCAAAGTAATGAATTCTTTATTGAATGGTCACGTGAAACACATTTTAACATTGAATATCTATAAATGCAGGACACAAATTACTTCGCGAAAAATATATGTTATAGAGGTAAGAGTATTCTCCCCTTGGTGTAAGTTTCATTTTGGAAACGTTTCAGGAATATCAGTAAAAAATATATATAAATGTCTTGGTTTGTAGCACTTAAACCTATCTTACACCAACACTGAATGCGCGCGAGTTCGTACTTGTCTTATCTGCGTTGTCGATCAGTCAGACCGTCATGAATGGTAGTTTATACAGTCATCAATTTATACAAAACGTGCGATCTGTTTCAAATGCAGTGTCGTTAGTTTTTGTAGTATGTGGTAGTTTTGTGCGATGTAGGCCTAATGGAGTCGCGTTTTAAGTTATAGGCCTATGATTGCTGCAATCCCTTCGAGAAATCAGGACATTGTAATTAGAGGAAAACTTTAAGAAGTGTTATATCGTTGATGCTTAATGTGTTACCTGATTTAAAACAGGAACAAAATGTGTGCGCTATGTGTCGCAAAGGAATAAAAATATAATATGATGCTATTACGCAGAATCCTCAGAATGACTCTAGTAATGAAGAATAAGTTACGTCGATTCTACAGCAAATGTAAGTTCATTAAATACAAGTCTTTTTGACCAAGGTGTGTTCCTTATTAAACAGAAAAGGCTACAACAAGAGAAATATAAGAGACAGAAATATGAAAATATTGTAAAAGATAAAATCTTCGATATTAAAGACGCCGAGGAACCAGGACCTTCATCAAGTCCTGATTCTGAAATTTTGTCTCAGTTGCAGGAAAATTTAAAAAATTCAGGTAAAAGTGAGAAAATCACCATTTTAACACTATTACTTAAAAGCTTTGGCTTTCGAATACATAATTCGGAAAGCCAAAATCCTGGCAGAGGCAAAGGGAATTTTGTGTTCACCAAATCCGAAACCTGGAAAACCCTTGCTCGCGGCTGTTGCCGGTAAAGTTAAAGAATTCTGTTGTTCTGACGAGATAAGCAGAATGATGTCTGGTAAGAAATATTTGTTGTGATTAAAGAATCAGGGAATAAATCGCATGAGCAGAAATGAATTATATGCAGTGTTTAAAAATTCTAACCCTGAAATGAAGGTAATATTTTCCAAATTTTCAGCTCTTAGACCAAGAAATTGTATTCTAGCTGGAGTTAGTGGAACTATACTGTCTGTGTTTGTGTCCTTATCAGAATGTAAAACTTATGCCGGAAGCAATTTATTAAAGTTTCAGGTCTACGTGGATTTCTAGAAAATTTTTCTTTATACCTTCCAACTTATCAACATTTCTTGGCTACTATGGTGTGCAATCCTCCTCATATACATTGCTTGTTCAGGAAATGTACAGAATGTCCTGAACCATTCAAAATAAGAGAGGGTTTAGAGAAATGTTTCGAATAAAACTTCAAACCCACAGACAAATTTTTCGACTGTCTCTTGGAGAAACTTGGTGATATACTGACTCACTCATTTATATCATCTGAACAAAGTAAGTTTCTACGTGATATGAAATCATTTCTACAGCCATGCCAGCTTGTTTTATACGACTTCGCTGAAAACTATTATTTCGTAATCCAAGATCGAAGTCAGTCATATCACAGGACTAATGTGCAGACAACCATTCATACTTTCGTAATATATTATAACGAATCGTCATCCGATACGTCTCTATTAAAAATCTGGTAATAATTTCACACTGCCCGAAATATGACACTGCAGCTGTACATCTGTTTCAAAAATATCTAATGGAGTCATTAAAATAAACATCTGTAATTCACCACAAAAATTATGTATTTCTCCGAGGGATTCTCTGCTCAGTATAAAAATAGGAAAAAATTACCTGAACCTCACATTACATGAAGAAGATTTTGGATTTCCAAGAGAATTGCATTATTTTTGCATATAGCATGGCAAAAGAGCATGCGACGTTGTAGGTGGGACACTTAAAAGGTTTGCGGCTTGTACTAGTTTGCAGAGACCATCCGATAAACAAATAACTACACCTAGGGAATTGTACGACTGGACAAGGGATCATCTCCCAAATATTAATACCGTTTATGTTACTGAAAAAAGCTATACTGAAGAGGAAAAAATGCTTGCTCTTCGATTTACAAAATCCACCGCAGTGTCTGGAACACAAGTTTCATACAGTCCTGCTGTTTAGGATGGGTATTATACTTGCTAAGCAGTTTTAAAATGCAGCTGAAACAACTCAGCATCCTGTCTGGAAAGATGAGCAGGCTATTTCATCTCAGCAATGAAAGGTAAGCATTTCTTACAGAACTTCAGGTTTAACAAAATCCATGTGACAATAATTTATTTGCGGTAATAATTAAAAAAATTCGAATTATGTACTACAAGTTAAATTACGTAGCGACAATCACGAATATGATCAAATATAATTAAATACAACGAATGTGTGGGACATAATTATCGCGACTTATACGGTTAGCTTACGTTTGCAGTGACATAATAATTTTTATCTTTGTAACCTATAATGATTCCAAGTTGAAACTTATGAGTTCATTATATCACTAATTGAGGCGTACTATATATTTTTTTTCTTAAAATAGAACCCCCGCATTTTTAAATATGAATATATGAAAATTGTTTCACCATCTTTTTTTAGTGTAATTGAATACTTGCAGAAAACAATATAAGCAATAAAAACTATAACATATTAAGAATGTATCACTCAATTTTTGTAAATTTATCTGGAGACGTTGTTAGCTCGGCAGGTAAAACAAACCCTCAAATTTTGAAAGAAATCTGAGTTGGTCGGGTTGAGCACCTTGTTGATTTGATATGGAATGACCCTATATCCTGTTTCTTGTCCTTTTGTTTCTTACGTTTCTTAAGTGGGGTTTCTTCTGCTCCTAAAGATGATTCCATAACTAATACACCAATTCACATGCTAAAGTGATAGGTCTACACTACACTTACATGAACATTTACACATAAACTTACCCTAGCACACGACATACTCTTTACAGATACACATCATGCATAACGTGGACCTCCG
The DNA here is from genome assembly GCF_040183065.1 of Periplaneta americana. NCBI lineage: Eukaryota > Metazoa > Arthropoda > Insecta > Blattodea > Blattidae > Periplaneta > Periplaneta americana. The sequence continues at coordinate 125,948,360 of NC_091117.1, forward strand.
AAGTAGTGTGTAACTTGAAAATGGGTCACATTCCTGCCATCTATCCGCAATATGCGGAACCCGAATCACGCAAGTGAAGTGGGTAGGCATTAGACACACACACATAGAATTTTTCTCTGAGTTGGATTTTGCTGCATACTTAAGAAGCAGTATCTCAATCTACTAACAGTTTAAAATTATATGGTTAAATATTTCAAGATGACACGAATGGGATATTTGTAAATGCTACAATCGTCCTGAACAATGGATGTGTTCACAAAAAAAAGTCTTTGGACTATGATAGTTTTATGAAAACCACTGAAAATATTCACTCCTATAACATAAGACTACGATGTTTTTTACGGTAACAACTAATTCAGTAGATGGCCGCTACAATATGCTCACCACATGCTTAATATCTCAAAGATGAATTTTTTTTAACTATGGTTCTTTAAAAAAAAACCTTAAATTTCTTCTTCGGAGTAGACTCCTTGACAAGACGTAGGCCTACACTTCTTTCAACGCTCTATCAACTTTTGAAATACATGGTGTTCATCATTTATCTTCAGTGAAGCCATTTGGCACTCAGTTTTCACAAACAGATTTCATTTTTAAGATATTTGTTTACAATAAGATGAATCCTGATGGACCAGATGAATTTATTATCACACTCTTTTTATTGTGGAATTTATTTAATTTTCACATTTTTTTCTTTTTTATTATTATATTATTACATCCCATTTTGTTGTATTCTTCCTTACGTTTTCCTTATTAACTATTTGTACTAAATGAGTTACTTTTATTATATTTCAATCTTTAGATCTGTATTTTAATTTCTTTCTTCTATTATGGTATTATTTTCATGTTGTTTAGTGTCGATTTTGTTATGCTATAATTTTTTTGTAATATGTTAGTTTTCTGTTCTTTAAATTTTTGTTAAATTTTCACTGCTTATATACTGTGTGACCTGGTAGAGTGTAAGAGAAGGCCCTATGGCCTTAACTCTGCCAGTATAAACAAGTAAACAAACAAAATAAACAAAACAAGTAAACAAATAAACGAATGAAATGAATGGAATGAATGAATGAATGAATGAATAAACAAATGAATAAATAAATAAATAAATTAATTAATTAATAAGAAATAAATAAGTAAATAAATAAGAAAAATAGTAAATAAATAAATAAATAACTAAATAAATAAATAATTAAGTAATTAATTAAGTAAATAAGTTAATTAATTAATTAAACCCTCTGTCCTAACATTCCTAAGGACATATTTTAGGCAATGACATCCGTAGCGACCAACTTTTGTATTCAATCAGCAAGTTTTACACTTTTTGTCTCTCTCCCTCTTCATATTTCTGTTTGTGAATGCTGGCAATGAGCTGAGTCTACAGTAGTTTCGTCCTTCACATTCCTGATTATAATGTTTTCATTCTTTGAAAATCGCAGATTTATTCTGTAAATTTTCACAGTAGGCCTAGTTAGATGAAAAGTCTCTGAATCACTTTTCTCAAGCAAACAGAGAATTCATAGCGCATCACTGATGGAATATCTAATTTAATTGCTACTATATTCTATGGTGGATATATTAAAATGACGATAACTCAACCCAGTGAACTTACAGAATATAGGCTATTCTTGATCTCAGCTAAAGCAATGGAAAGGGAAATTAATACAATACTACGAATATAATACACGTGATATATTAAAAGGAACATTTCTTTTTATTTTAATTTCCAGTCGCGGCCATCCATGTATTTGTCGCTAAATATGGTAATTGCGAAAATTTTCGGAAATTCCTTGCTGTGCCGTTATTTACCGAAGGCAGCGGCCTGCCGCCCCATTGCTTTGGTTTCTATGACCAGGGTAGTATATTCCGAACAGTCCGCTCATGCAGGTAGATATTTCTCTTAGGTTGAGTCCATCACCCAAACCACACTCAGCCCCGCCCATTCACTTTTTCCAAAGCGGCTCAAAGAACACCCTCTCCCCTCTTCACCCCGAACACCTCTCTCTCGTTTTTCCCCGACAAAAGGCTCGCCGCTGACGGGAGACTAAATGCCTATCTTTACGGTGTCAGTGCAGCACAAATGTGTTTGAGTTACCCTTAATTATAGGGCAGCGAGCGAGCGTGTTTTGGAAACCGGCCGAGTGGAGAGCCCCCTCTTATATCAGCGGCTACCCGTCAGGCAAAGACTTGCCCAAACACCTTCCTTTTTTACTGTAAATCGTTTTAGCCAAAGGCCTAGCTCCATCATACTTTAAACATTAGAGGTTCAGAACTGCCTGTTATTGGACCTTGTTGCTTTTAGATTACGCTGGATAAATATTCTATACGTGAAACAATATGATGTTGTACGGTTGGTTTACCAGCTAGCATCGGCGAGGGGCTGATTGCAATATGTGGATTCAAGCTTTGAAGGTATTATTAGACAGCTCTCCTGCTACCAGGAACAAGCTCTTATATGGCCTCTCCGTAAATTAACAGCGTATAAGCTAAGTTAATAATAGAATAGAGGAAAATTACATAAGAAATAACTCCATGATTAATACTCTTCACAAAGTGTTATTAAAAAGCAAGACGAAATAAAGATGCCAGCCAGAAGCTGTGACTCAGTGCCCGACTGTGAACAATGTCAAAAAAAGTGTTTGGGATTATGAAAATGTGATGCCGTTTTTAACATCTCCTAAAACTACAATGGCTATTCAAAAATAATTAAATCATGTAACTTAACGACATTGGAGCTGTGGTGGAATGAAAATAGCTGAAGAAATCTAAGTATTCGGAAGAAACCTGCCAAACAGCTTCTTTGTCCACTACTGATTTCTACGAACGTTAATAAGAGCACAATTAATAGCAGCAAGGTGTTAGAATTCTTACTTAGTGAATAAATTTCACGGGACTTGTGGGGATGGATGGGTTACACAGTATCAAAGACATTATATTTTCTCTTTTGACATGGTAGCTTATGTTATGGGCTATTATGACAGTACAATTATTTTTTTCTAGAAACTAAGCTTATGTCTTTATTAAAAATTACGCTTGCAATCTGTACATGCAAGGGCTTTTTTTTTTTGCACTCGTGTAATTTCAGCACACGCCTGTAGCTTGTGTTGAAAATCTTTCCACTTTACACCAAAGTTACAAGGCTAAATAACTATGCAGGTCAAATTGCATTATAGTTCATTATGCAACGAGCCTATAATGGTAGTAATTAAGACCCGAGCATGTTTGTTTATGAAACGAGCGCAAGCGAGTTTCATAATTTTCATACGAGCGTCTTAATTACCATTATAGGCAAGTTTCATACGACTTTTTATGCTCCACCATATTCTAACTTGAAATTATTCATAAGTATTCATGTTATGGTTATGTAAGTGAGGAGCGGAACTGAACTGAATTGTGAGATGTGCGCAGACGCGAAAGTATTGATTTTTTCCGAGGCACGAATGTCATTGACCTTGATATAATCTAGAGAATAACATGAAGATTAGTTTTGATATAACCTGGGAATTGATTTAGAATTGAAAAACGAGATGACAAATTGAATTTATATGAATATTATTTACAATTAACGCTAATTATTATAGTAACAGAACATAACCTTCTGCGACAGTATTGGATTTCCAGCCTCCATGACTTTTCGCTAATTGTCTTTCGATTGCATATCCGAGAATAATCGATACTTGCGGTTTTATAATGGTACAATGGTGATTTCTCATTGGTTGAACAACTGAATTATAATGAATAGGTGTACTTTAATGAGGTGCATTAAAGGGTTACTACCAGATGTATAATTACTACATTTCGGCATGGTTGAGCATAAATACATTAAACTAAGTAAACCTACTTACAGTAGTTAAAAATATTGTATAGTAAATTAAATAACATTTCTCAGCCCGCTAGCCGTTTGACAAATACTTTTAAGTTGGCTTGATATCAAAAGGTCCTTTTATTTCTCCGGATGATAGTAATTTAAATCCGAAATCAGTGCAATCAGATTGCACTCTGTAAAAGGAACAGGCTTACTACATTAAAAGAATCGGTGTTATAGAGATAACACATACGTTCTCATTTTATCTCTTACACATTTAGCTAAACTTAATATTTTTTTGTTGTTATAAAATTACCAATGATGTTTCATTTTTATGATTAGTTCATTTACTTGTACACTTACTGGCAAGACATGTGGATAAAATACATTTATGCACGAATAATAAGAAAATAAACTTGCGTTTTCTACACTGAACACAAGAAACGTTAGTTATAATCTCAAATCGTAAGATAATATTTGACTTTAGGCTATTTATAAATTCCGCGCTTTAAGTTGATGTTATTTAGTACATTTTGCACAAACTTCCATAAAGTAGTTAGTACTATTCTCCAGCTATGGGCGTGTGGTGTACATCTGGGGAGTTAACTCTTCTGACGCATGGTACAGATCTATCATCATTAATTTCGTCAGATTGGTACACTGGTGTCAAAGTGTTGCTGAGTTCCAATAGGGATGATGGGAAAAGCTGATTATAAGTATTGCCAATCTGTTTATTTTAAACCTATGGTTACCCATTATTTACAGAATCTTCTATTATTATTATTATTATTATTATTATTATTATTATTATTATTATTATTATTATTATTATTAGGTACCTGCAATACCGATCGGGCTGTGTAACATGAAATGTAGCTTCGATTTTTGCCATCACTGATAATAATTTCAATAGTCTCCCAGTCGTGCGAGTTGAGTGTTCTAATATATTTTTCCGTGTCTAGCCCAGCCCATCAGTTGTCATATAGGTGATCTAGGTTCAAGTCCTGTCAGGCCTGGGATTTATCTTTAGCGACACTGTGGTGGACAAGGTCGCTGTTAGGGTTTTTGTAGTTTCCCCATGTCAGGCATTAACAAAATTCATGCCTATCTTCATTTCATTAGCATATTCATAGCATTTCCCTTATCACTCTGTGGCGACGTGCGAAGGGGCTGGTCTAGGGACGTGTCGGGATGTCTCCATGTAACCTAGTTTGTGCTCTCTCTTCTAGATAGTAAAAAATTGTCCTGTTTAATAAATCGGAAGTAGGTCTAATACGGATATTGAAAGGTATTAGTAATTTATGTTTCGATTTAAACACCGACATTACTTTTTTCTGTTGTGAAAGAGGGGCGGGAAGGCTAGCACTAGAATCTCTAAAGTGCTAATTGTGCCTTGTCATTCATATCGTAGTAATGGTCTACAGTCCGAATGATCGAGCTCCTGTAGTAGAATCTTGTCTCAGGTGATTAGTGCCATCTATCGATTCAGTTTGCAAGTCTTTACGATTCTGATAGAATTTCACTAGTGATTATTATGGCCTTCTCAGACTAATGCCATCTGTACGCGGATCACAATACTACGTCACGCCGAAACCGCTTTGGGTAATAGCCTAAGCACGCTACTTATTCGACAAGTAACTAAGAATACTGTGAAAGCCAAACGTTTGGCGCTCAAGGGAAAAGTGTAAAATAATAGCCTATTCCATATACACATTAGCCCCAACATACAAAAGGAAAATTTTCAACTAAATGGTGGATATTTCAGAACTAGTTATTTCACTCAGAGAGATCTCAGATGATTTTGCAGCCATCCTGCATTTAAATTAACTGTGGCGAAAAACGATTTGGAAGAGTAGGCCTATATTTTCAACTCTTTCATAAAAGTATACCTATGTACCTAATTTAAGGATCTTTCTTTCATTTCTGTAACGGCTGAGATTAAGTTTACCATGCCGAATGATTCGTATGAATATTTTTAGGTATTAGAAAAATTGTCTGAAATTAATTCAGATTGGAGGTATAACTATGTCAGTGAAATTTAAATTCTCTCACACAATAAATTAATGTAATTATTAGAGTTATACAATCTGTACTCCATTATTTAATTTGTCATATAAACTTAAGTAAAGTAAAAACCACAAGAAAATATGATTTTGTGGATTTTTTTCACTGATCTAATCCTTCCGGCACACTATGGGGTTCACTCAACCTCCAGCATAAATGAGATGAGTACCAAGTAGAGCTCTGCATTTCATTAACAACGACCGACCGAGAATCATGATAATAAGCGCCGTCGGTCGCTCGTTCCGTATTATACGCAGCAGGCTGACTGCCGCGTGTCCTGACTCCGCAGAAAGCAGCATCACGGACGACCGGATCGACATGTTTACAGTATGCACTATGGAAATTATTGAACTGTCTGATGCCCCGTCACCTGTTTAGTGAATCTAGTCGGTATACAGGCTACCAGATTGAATAAAAATTATAATAAAATATTTAAATAATAAAAAATTAATAAAATAAGATAAAATTAAATACAATTTTAAGAAACTACTATGTTGTCTGCAAGAATATAAATGTAAAGTATAAGCTGCACTAAAAAAAAATAGAAAAAGTATGTCAATCTTTATCCTCTAGTTGAACGGAACAATTAATTTGTAATATTTTGTAACTGTGTTATATACGTAATGGCACAGGACAAAAAGTATATACATTAAAGAAACCAAGGAGAAAATTCTAGATAAGATTGAACAAAAATTATTCATTTTAAAACCAAATTTCCATTGAATCATTTAATTTTGGAATAACTTCAGCACGAATTTTGTTTGCCTCATCATTGACATTTTGTGATATGGCTAGTAATATTATCTGCACACACCTTACCATAAGTAGCTCCAGCGTCAATCATTGTCTGCTATTAAGCATCTCCTAATATACACTAGTGTAAAAATTTTAAGCAAAGTGAACATGTATTCCTAATATACACTATTGTAAAAATTTTAAGCAAAGTGAACATGTATAGGATATTTGTTTTATTTTTATTCAATACTGTGACTGAAATAGATTGTGTCTGCTTTTGAAGAAATTTGACACGCATCACAAAATCTCTGTTCTTTTTATACAATCACTAAGCTACATTAAACACTTTCGTTACTGATGTAATGAATTCGACAAGATGGATGCTGAAGAACATTATTGATAATATAAAGCATTATTTCATCTAAATAATTGTATTATTTAAAAATTACGTTTCCTTGTTTAAATGTTCAAATACTTACTAATTTGCGTACTATCTGAAATAGAGACAAAATTGTAAGCTTCTTAGGTAGACTGTTTGTGTATCAGGCATTAAAATATGATGTACTATTGTAGTACAAAAACCTCGAACGCTCGCGACCGACCGAGTAAACATTTCAACCGATCGATTATAAATTCTCGACTGCATGCGCTCGAGCGTATCATTTCTTCACAATCGAGGACTGATCGGCGAGCTCGGTCGGCCGTTTTCAAGAGAATGCAGAGGTCTAGACTCTAGACTAAATCCCTAATGTTATTCAGTGCCGATTGTCTCGTTATGTAAGAATCATAACATCCGGCTACCTAAGGGATTTTTTCGGTCTATAAGGGATAGCTTTTTTTTTTCTTTTGCGCCCATTTTATGTAGCAGGATTGATTACTCTCATTTGTCTGCAGAATTTGATTTAATTTAGGCCTACTAGTATACATGCAGATGTTTGATATTAAAACCTTAAAAAATTAATTGTTTGTAATTATACTGCAACTTTCTCCGTAACAAAATCTTGTATGATAGTTGCTAAATACAGATTATTGTTCAAATGTCTATTGCTTGTAATGTTTTTATAGTAGTCACTATTTTGATTTATAGTAGGCTAACTTAAGGATCGTATAAAGAACTCGGATGTGGTTTGGTAGGTATTTAAGGTGTCTAGTGAAGAAAAGGAGATTGAAAATATGTTTATAATAATTTGTACTTAATATTACAGTCCAATTCACCAACTTCGTGTATTTAGATGTTTTTAAGCAATCATAGCCTAACCACAAGCAATGTTTTGTTCCACAAAACAAACTTTTTTATCTACATTATAAATACGAGTATAGATATACGTACTGGTTCTTCGTGATAGTTCACTTTCTCCGATATATAATATAAATCACTCATTAATAAAGTTTTTCAGCATTCGCAATAGAATTGAATTTTGCCTCTAAGAACGTGAAAATTCAAAATAATGTTTACAGAAATTGACAAGTATTCGTAAAAACCAATGACCAAGAAACTAACATTCGAAATTTTATCAGAAAATCGACTGTCATAGTAACAAAAAAAAAATTATCACATTACGAATTCTTCAATATAGGCCCATTTCTGAAATATGAAATTATCATAGGTAATACCAAGAGTGTTGCTCATTCGGCGATAGACAGATAGTTTTATTTTGTTTGGACTATTTCACGAGTATGAGTGTAGTATAGGTGCCTAAAATAACAAATCCGCGATCGTTCTGTGCGTCCATTTTGTATTCAATGCAACTGGATCATGACCGAGCTTCCATCCTTCGATTTGTTCGTGTTCCAGATGTGAACAGATTTAATAATCTAGTTCACTATTTTGTCGTTATCCAAGAATTGAAATGGTGTTGTCTGAAGTTGTTATACAGTAAAATTTCGAAATTACACTATGAATTATGCCTCGCACGAACCTTCAAGAGGAATTTACTTTGATGATGACCATTCAGTGAATCAACAACAATATAAGCTACCGATGTAGCTCAGTCGGTTGAGGCGTTTGCCTGCCGATACAGAGTTGCATTTGGGTGTGGGTTCAATTCCCGCTTGGCTGAATATCTGATTGGGTTTTTTCGATCTTTTACCCAACCATTAGGCGAATGTCAAACAAATCTATGGCGAATCCTCGGCCTCATCTCGCCGAATACCATCTCGCTATCACCAATCCCATCGACGCTAAATAACACAGTAGTTGATGTAGCGTCGTTAAATAACCAACTAAAAAAACAAGATCTGGGTACAACTATTGATGCAATTTTCTCAAATCATTTGGAAGAATTGCAGAGTAGACATATCATATCTTATTTCAGCTGTAATTAACGAATTTCATTTTTAAATTCTAAAAATTATTGGTTATAAAAGTGCTAAATTTAACCTTAACTTATCGTCTCTCATTGCAAGAACTTTTGAAAAGATTATTAGACAATTACAGCTTAAAAAGTTTCACTTATGCCCGACGTATTGGCTATACAATATAACATTATTGTTATTATTATTATTATTATTATTATTAATTAGATAATTGATTAATTTCAGCTGCAGCAACTCAATTGCAGCAAACCAATATGCAATTAATGAATTTAACTAATCTTATTTAATAAGGTAAACCATCGACCACTCTATTAAATTTGTAATAATTGTCTACTTGAGTTCGGTCTCAGTGTAAGTTATCGTCTAGTGATGTCTCCGTTGGGTAAAAAAAAATACGGAAAAACGAAATTAGCATTTCTGGTTGTAAATCATAAGTCCTCTCGCTACCCAGTATATTGGCATAATCTTTTAAATGACTCTCTATGTAGTTCTGATTAGAACGTCATTAGACATTCATTCATTAATATTTTTCTGCCTAAGGGCAGGTCTTTTACTGCAAATCCAACATTATCAAATCTTTTCTATTTTCCTCCTTCCTCTTAGTCTCCGAATACGATCCATATGTCTTAATGTTGTCTATCAACTAATATGTTCTGCTCCGAACTTTTCTCCGGTTCACCATTCCTTCCAGTGCATCTTTCAGGAGGCAGTTCCTTCTTACCCAATTCTTTTTTCTCTTCCTGATCATTTTCAGCATTATTCTTTCTTCACCATTTCTTTCTAGCACAGTTTTTTTGTAATTCTGTCTGTCTATTTCACACGCTCCATGTTTCTCAATACCACATTTAAAATGCTTCTAGTCGTTTCTCTCATTAGACATAAACTTAATTTTTTTGGTATGTTTATTTGTGAAAGTGTATATTTGTTACAATTATTAAAATGAAGCCTTCTGTCTGATATAACAAAAATATGCTTCAATGTTATTAAGTTCAGAATTTTCGACTGACGTGATTTTGCGTTATTATTTAAAAAATAGATATAAAAGCAACTTCAGAAGAAATTTGTAAAATTGAGACAAAAGAGTAGTGTATTGGATCAAGACGTTCAATAAGGAGACTCCACTCTGACAGACTCTATCGGATCGAGTCGGTCATCCTACGTTGGTGATGGCGCCCTTCGAGTTGCAATACAAACACTTCAGTTTACGGATAACCGAGTTTCACAAGATCCATACGAATTTACAGATGTAACTTACAAGCCGAACGACAGATTAATATCTAGCGTCAGCTAGGCCTACTCCGAAAATATATAGTCTATTTATATATAGTAATATCGGATAGTACTATACGATGAGAAGTGGATCTTTTTGCGTAATTCAAAGGAAATAAAGCACTGATTGTTTTATACATGTGGAGCTACAAAAAGAGTTCTTTTAAACAAAACACGGAAAGAAACGGTCTTAAAATTGTATAAAGTTTTAGCATTGCCAGCTCTTTTGTATGGGTCAGAGTGTTACACACTAACAAAAAGTCAGAAATATGGAACTGAGGTTTCAGAGATGAAATTTTAAAGGTGGAATGCAGGGATACAAAAGAACAGATAAACAGTACAGTGCAGACATCAGGAGGGAAATAGGTATAGCCTATTGAATTTAAATTATAAGATAGAAGAATATCAAAACAAATAGGCCTATATAGAGTGAACCGTAAGTAATGTTATTAATTTCAGGGTTACTCTAACAGATAGTTCAAACAAAATATATATATATATATATATAATTTTGCTCGTTGTTGCTTCGTTTTCGAGATAAAAATTGTTTCATGTGAAACCTATCATAGCATGTTTTGGAAAAGAAATTGATTTAATTTCCAATATACTCAGTCAATTTAAGTGAGCCGTGTATTATGATAAATGATTGACAGAATTTCAGTTTTGTTCTTTAAATGTGCAGAAATTTGATCCGAACAAATGTAACTTTTCGTTCTGCAAAGAAATTTTACAATGTCATATTTGTTAGGACCAAATTCCTGCACATTTGAAGAAAAAAACTGAAATTTTTTCAATCATTTATTATCATAATATACTGCTCTCTTAAACTGACTGAACATATTGAGAATTTAATCAATAGCTTTCCCAAAACACGCTATGAAATGTTTCATATAGAACAATTTTTTTCTCGAAAAGGAAGGAAAAACGAGAAAAATTGTATTAAACTTTTTGGTTTGAATACCTCAAAGAATAACCGTCTGAAATTAATGGCATTACTTACGGATAAGTCTGTATATTATAATCATATCCTACGAATGCCAGACTACCGCATCCCCAAAAAGATATTTAACTTTAGACCACAAAGGAAGAGAGAGAGAGAGGAAGACCAATGAAAAGATGGTTAGACCAGTTTCTATAAGAGACCGGAACAGGTAGTAAGCCCTAAACCATGCTGCTGCTGATGGTGATGATAAAGCAATGGGTATCCCGTCACTAACAATCACAACCAGTGATTTAACAAAACCGTGCAAGGCACAAGACTACGCTGTGTGTGTGACGGAATGTTCGAAATATAGTCCTACTTCACTTCGAACTCATTCCTAATGATCAGGTCGTCAATGCGGCACTTTATTTTGAACAAATGAATTATATAGGCCTATGCAACATTTTGCCAGTCGATATCCATCTTTAGTCCAATATAAAAGCTATCACCTCACCAGTATGACAACGCTTCAGTCTACCGATCACGTTTGATTCTCAATTCAAGATTCAAAACCGGAAGGCAGTGCTATTTTACCTCGTTCAAACATAGCATAAACACTGCATGTTCCGATTATGGATTCTTATTCGATCGCCGGCTCATTTTCTGGTGAAAGACACTTCAATCGATTTCATTATGTTTAAATTGCAAGTTCAAAGAATAATATCGCCGTCAATTTGAATTACTGTTAAAAACATGTCTGATTCTTATAGAAAATAATGCAATTTAGTCTAAGATTGGTCTGTGCCTTTTCTTTGTTATTCAATTCTCTCTTACTACTGAAAGCTATTATCTTGTTCAAGAATTTTTTTATTCAAATTAGAATGTACAATACAATAAGCTAGATTGCTCCACTCACTTTTGTAAACCAGATGAACTTATCCATGCTCTTTTCTTTTGATTGCAGGTGAGTGTCATCTTGCTTCTCGAAGAGCAGAAATAGGAGGATTTGTGCAGGTACCTAGATAATTAGACCTACTATTCGGAACGCAGAATCCCGTTCCATGTCTTTCCTTTCAAAATGTTCGTGTGTAGAACTTTTCCATCCCCGAACTTCACGGTATTTTCCTAGAAAAATAATTCGGATATTTTATATCTCCACCTACATCTGTCACTAAACAGGATACACTGATATATTGTTATATTGGGCCTATATAAACGTAAAGGTGCAATATTCCGTTCGTTTTGATTTTCCTCCGTTGTTTATTTATCATGTTAATAGTGAAGTTAAGGCAAAAGACATTATTGATTATATACCGTGGTGTTTTCTACAAACAGGAAGATCAAGGTAGGTAAATCTTAAATACAACATAACACGTAGGTCATGTAGGGCTATGAATTACATAGAAACATAATGTATTACTTCTAGATGACACAGCTGGATTATTTTAAACCTTTCAATTCCTAGTGTTGGAAATATCATTAAATTAGCACGTTTTTCTTTATTGTAAGTGACATGAAAATGCAGAATAAAATTCATTGAACTGATACTCGAGTAGAAAATAGTTTTATTTTCTAAGTTACAGTATATGACCAAGATTATTCAGCACTATCAACATTTCTGTTGGGTCTCTTTAATGCCATTCCAGTATAACAACGTCAACATACAACGTATGATAATCATGATGAAAGTCGGCGATATTCAGTTCCAAGTGGAGAGGGTGATTTGCTTCCAGTCTGCAAAACCACTTTGATAGAACTATCTACAGAAATTAACAGATAAGTGGATAATAAATGGATCGTAGTACCTATGAAATGTTTACAGGACTTAACCCCTTTTCATAAATTGTGAAGTTTATTTGTCTCTCAATGTGTTAATATTAGTAGTATCTTCAAACTATTGATAAAGATTGGTGAAAAGTTGTCGTAAGTACTATCAATTCAATTCTAAAAAATATATTCTTAAAATTGTCCAATAGCGGAAGTAATTTATTAATAAAATACTGTTAATAAATTTGGTACTTTGTACCTTTCTACAATTAAGTATTCAATTATTGAGCATTGATCGAAATAGACAAGTAGAAGAAGTTAAAATAATGCTGTTTTCAATAGCCTACTTGTGATAAAATACCATTTAATATGCCTATATAAAAGCACGAACCCAGGGAAAAGAGGAAAAGAAAATATCATTACTTTTAACTACAAGGTTCGTCACTAAAAACTATATTTACAATAATATGACCTGCACAGGATAAACGATAACATGACATCAAAAAGTGTTGCACCCAACGACCCAGCCCTCCAATGAGGCGGGGACAACTTGGAGTCGAGTCAGATCAACAGTGACTAAACCTTGAAGAAAAAGAAGAATTTTGTAATGATTTCACTAAGTTTAGTTTATTCAAAAGTTCTTAAATATGAACATTGAGCAGCGAATTAAATAACAAATACAGATTATTCGGAATAAACTCAACTATTTTCCAAAAAGGGATACTATCTCTCTGCCCGTAATTCAATTTGGTGACGACACTATTATTGTACTGTACTTACAAGAGTCATTGAAGTGCCATCGACCAGAACTAACAGTAATCGGAAGGTACAACGTCTGAACTGTAAGCTGAATGCGGTGAAACCTCAATGCGTTTCAGTTTTTGCATCATGGCTTGTATGAAACGTGATCGATTGACTGGATGGAGCGTTATCATTCTGGCAAAGAACAAATTTTCGGTTCACTAGAGGAGGATAGTGGTTATGCAAATTATCTAAAAATATATACACACACCATTCAGTTGTTGAGAATACAGTTATACATCAACAGCCCAATTATTCGGAATAAGTTCAAAGTGACACGTTCATTTCATTCATCCATCCATTCATTCATTCATTCATTCATTCATTCATTCATTCATTCATTCATTCATTCATTCATTCATTCATCCATCCATCCATTCATTCATTCATCTATCCATTCATTCATCTATCCATTCATTCATCCATCCATTCATTCATTCATCCATCCATCCATTCATCCCTAGTTTTCTGCCCAAGGGCAAGTCTTTCATGCAAACCCAGCCTTCTCCAATCTTTTCTATTTTCTCCCTCCCGCTTAGTCTCCGCATATGATTCATACATCTTAATGTCGTCTATCATCTGATGTCTTCTTCAGCCCCCGAACGTTTCTTCCGTTCATCATTTCTTCCGGTGCTTCCTTGAGTAAGCAGTTTCTTCTTAACCATTGATTCAGCCAATTCCTTTTCTCTCTCTGATCAGTTTCAGTATTATTCTTTCTTTACTGACTCTTCCAGCACCACATATCCTGAAAATTCCGCAAACATACAATGTAGTCTTATGTCTAAAACGGTCTTGGAAATCACGTGTTATGCTAGTTGGTTACAGCCGTTACATGATGCTCATTAGTTTCCATTGCCGGATTATATAAAAAGATTCGTTCTTCGTTACACGTGTCAATTATCTTTCAAAATCGGCCATCGCAACAGCCGAATTCGGTTTGTGCATTGAATTCGAATGGAACTTATCGAGGCCGGTTACTCGTAAACTGAGCTTCCGCAAGTGACGCAAAGGAGTTGGTTTCGAAAGGCCAAGTGTTGCTAACAGTTTTCTGGTGCTTCTTTTTCCGATCTTTTTCCTCCTGTCATCATGTTAGTTGGCCGTTCCGAAATGGTTCTGTTTGCCAGAAGGGATCGCCTTTATTGGAACACTTGAACCAAATCGATACACAACTTCAATCCAGTAGCTACTCTCTCGTCTTAAATTTCACAGATCTCTTCAGAAAATTATTTGCAATTAAACCATTTCTTTAATGATGCAAACATTTTCGAATCATAGTTTTTCGTGATATATTCTTCACTTAATAGGCCGAACATTAAAATAAGCTATGTTAAAGCAAAAATAACATCCATTGCTATGGCAACAGAAGCAATTGGCTACGAACTGGGAGCTCCAGGATTCAATTCTGGATGGTAGTGGAATTTTTCTCGTTACCAACTTCAGAACGGGCCTGGTTTCCTCTTAGCCTCTTGTCAAATTGAGTACCGAGTCTTTTCCGGGAGTAAAACACGATCGGAGCGTAATGCTGACCACACTACCTCATTCTAGTGCCGAGCTCATGAAAAGATGGGGTTACCACCATGCGCCGTGATGACGTTAAAGGAGAGTTTATGGCAACAGAAAGGCCAATAAAAATCACTGTTGTTTAATTTTCAGAAATATTTGAGAATTAAAAAAATTAATACATCTTTAAATGTAGACTATGTTTAACAACTTCGACGAGAGAAGATACAATAAATTTATTAATAATACAGTAGGCTTAAGTAAAAGAATCCTTTATTTTCAAATGATTTCACACTTTCTCATTTGTGTCCTGGAACGGCTGAAGTTTTTAGTCGGTTGTTTAAGAACACTGTATCAATTGAGTGGTCAGATGGATTTAATTCCTCGGCTTGCTTGGTTTTTCGAGGGCCTGATCAGGGTCAGATCCACGCTTTTACCATTGTACGCCCTGTGTATGCTATGAATGCCCAAGTCCGACAGATGGTCTGACAGTCATGAATCAGATGCTGACGGGTGGGCTATTCTACCTCAGCCGTGACAGATCCAGCTCCTATCCTCGTATGAGTACCTGATAAGCTCCAGGGTCGGGAATCCCAAGCTATTACAATTTAGCATGGGAAACTCATACTACTCCCAAGACTACCCCAGCCTATTTTTAACTATTCCAGACGGTAGATGAAATGATGAGGAGGTGGGGAGTTTTGAGGGAAACTGAAGTACCCCGAGAAAAACTCGCTCTGCAACATCTGCTTTGTCTATTAAAAATTCGATAACAAATTGGCCGCGAATAGAATCTGGGTCTCCTGAATGGAAGACCAGTGCGCTAACGCTTGATTCACAGATGTGGCTATAGGTTTTGTGATAGATTACTTTTTTCGCCAGATGATTACATGAATTTACCATGAATTACGTAACATTTTTCTTACAACTGGGAAAAACCTCGAAAAATAAAAAAGGTGATCAGCTCAAGCAGGATTCGAACACAGTCTCGGGGCAAGAGTCACACTCGTTTACCCTACATCACGTCGGTGGAGTCCTCACCGGTGGAGTAACGGTTAGCGCGTCTGGCCGCGAAACCAGGTGGCCTATGTTCGAATCCCGGTCGGGGCAAGTTACCTGGTTGAGGTTTTTTCCGGGGTTTTCCCTCAACCCAATGTGAGCAAATGCTGGGTAACTATCGGTGCTGGAACCCGAACTCATTTCACCGGCATTATCACCTTCAGCTCATTTAGACGCTAAATAACCTAAGATGTTGATAAAGCGTCGTAAAATAACCTATTAAAAAACGTCAGTGTACCGGTCCAGTTAAAGGCAGATATCCTACTAATGACTCCTTCTTTTGCATATTAGCGAATCTTGCTCTGAGACTTAAAAACATGAAAGCGGAAGACCTAAGTAATCTTGTATCGTTAGGATAACAATAGGACATTTCCAAGGAATGAGCTTTTGTGTTGTTACACAGTATCCTTCGATTTAAATACCATTCTGATGTAAATACAGCACTTCAGAGAATTCTAAACATTTCCGAGAAAACAGAATTGTTTTAGGCAAGAAAGGAACATAAACTGGCTGCCAGCACTCCCCTTTCTTAATTTGGACGTAACTATTAACACGCTGCGAAGGTGACAATGATGAATGTGTTAATGACGGACGTAGGAATAAATGAATGAAAAATAGGATGAATGAATTAGCAGAGTAATGAACGCGAGGCGTAGTAATTTTTGTTTTCAGTGTTGTTACGCTGATAAGTCTATAGATTTCTTTTCTTTTTTTGCAAAAAAAAAAAAAAAAAAAAGAACTACATGTCGTACATGTTTCAAGACGAGTTGTGGAGATCCGACTACAGATAGCGCGCAAGAGAGAGAGAGAGAGAGGTGAGGGAGAGAGAGGGTGAGGGAGAAAAAGAGAGATGGGAATGGTGGGAGGCTGAAGCAGCAGGTTCTGTGGAGAGATGCCATTAAAATAATCGCATTCCACAAGAGCTGCGGAACGAGTTAGTTCTTTGTTAGGCCGCCCTTTCACACCTGGCCGGCAGGATACTTCTCAGCGATATACAGGACGTTGCTACTTCTGTGTACACATTGAAAATCACAGACTTTTAATTCGCCACTTCGCATTGTAATCGCAATGCGCTATAGTTTATTATGATATTATTATTATTGATAGAAAAAAATTCTACATTATTATTATCCGATGACGATCAAGCAATCATTGGTCGGATGAAAATTAATTTATTATAAAACGCAGTTTTAAACTTAATGAAAGCGGAAGATTTTAGTACCTGTACTAAAATAGGACCTATCTGTAGATAAAAGTAGGGTACAGTTTGCAAGAGGGCTGCATGTTAGGAGGATTAGAGGGTTTGTTTTTACTGCCCTCTTGTCATATATCGCTTATACCAGCCAGATATAGACCTAATTTCCTTCCTTTTAATTTTCTTAGAAATTGCTGCACGCAATGCACTTCAAGACACATAAATAATTATTTATTATTAAACCACATTCATGAACTATTTTTAGTAATGATACATATTTTCACATCTACTGTGCGTTTCTACAATATATACAATAACTTATTTACTTACTTACTTACTTATGGTCTTTAGGAACCCGGAGGTTCGTTGCCGCCCTCACATAAGCCCCTCATCGGTCCCTATCCTGAGCAAGATTAATCCAGTCTCTAACATCATATCCCACCTCCCTCAAATCCATTTTAACATTATCCTCCCATCTACGTCTCGGCCTCCCCAAAGGTCTTTTTCCCTCCGGCCTCCCAACTAACACTATATATGCATTTCTGGATTCACCCATACGTGCTACATGCCCTGCCCATCTCAAACGTCTGGATTTAATGTTCCTAATTATGTCAGGCGAAGAATACAATGCGTGCAGTTCTGCATTGTGTAACTTTCTCCATTCTCCTGTAACTTCATCCCTCTTAGCCCATATATTTTCCTAAGAACCTTATTCTCAAACACCCTTAATCTCTGTTCCTCTCTCAAAGTGAGAGTCCAAGTTTTACAACCGTACAGAACAACCGGTAACATAATTGTTTTATAAATTCTAACTTTCATATTGTTAGCCTATTACCACTGTAATTTTCCGATTAAACAAAAACAAATCCATTGTAGAAACCTAATTAAACACTTCGCTAGCAGATGACCTGATAGTATTAGCAAATTCAGAAGATACCCTACAAAGGGCAGTTTACAAATGATGGTTCATTGTGAATAAATAGAATTTAAAACTCTGTATAGAAAAAAACTGAAGTTTTGGCTCTTATGACATCAAACTCAATCAGGGCTAAAATTGTAATAAATAATCAAATTATAGAACAAGTAACTTCCTTTGACTACCGTACTTTGGTTGCAGCATCTCTTATATTACTTTCAGAGACAGAAAATAAAGTGACAAAATTTCTTCAGCTCTTAGGAAAAATGAAAAAAAAAAAAAAAAAAAAAACACTGCTTCGAAAAGTTAGGCCACATACAATATTACAATTTTACAAAACTTTATCATATTTAATTATAAGCCAACAGGCAGACAATCCAGAGGAAGCCCCAAGATGCGTTGGAAGGATCAACCTATGCTTCAAATTCCTGAAGACGGAACAGGCCAACTGGTCTAATCCATGGAAACACTGATAATGATAAACAAACAAATCCGTTGGTCGAACCATGAAGGGCCAACGCTTACCAGCCTCAGTAGAGGTGAATGATTATTTAACCAATATGAGGGTAACATGTGGTTAACACAATGATCACACACAGCCATTGTGGCTGGCTTTTGAAATCGGGTTCACTATTCACTGTAGTTCCCTGAATTTATCGTGATATTGAATAGGTACCGGTCCAGTACACTGAAAGGATTTTATAGTCCCGACGCTGTTATTTCCGGCGTGACTCCGACTCTTTGCTTACGTCTTAGAAAGTGAAGGCTCTATAAAGTGTAGGTAGGTAGTATCGTTCGCCATTTTTGTTCTTACGTTGCCGAGCTACCATACGAGGAATCTATTTGCCACACCGTGAAACATTATCATATCGTAGCTCCTATCATAATAAATCAAACGCAATGGAATTCAGCAAATAATTAAGCGGCAAATAACGTCTTCGTGTGCTTTCTGCGAACGCCAACGAAAGAGCAAAAATGGCGGGCGATTATGTTAAGTATTTATCGAGCCTTAAGAAATGAATCAGCGAATCACAAGACGCACACGTTTAAATGTAGCCGACCTGCAACGCGATTGGCTGCCGGAAATTAGAGCGACGGGACTATAATAAGAACACTTCTTCCTCCTTAAGGACTCCAACCAAAGCTCATTCTTTAACGCTAATCTAAGTAATGACGCCCTAAACCACGCAGCTAAGGTGGGAAACAATTTTGTAATTGAGGCGGTAGCCGAAAAATGGACCCATAGGACTATAGGCCCTGTTTCGAGAGAATGATTAATTCGATTCTCCGTTTTAAAATCTACTTGCTTACGTAGTTTCGTTTCAATATCTTGTAAACAAAGGGCAGAGTAGCTAATTGAATGAACCCATGCACCCTTGGGTAGTTATGGAACTCAGCAAATGTCATTGAAAATGATTCTGAAAGTGAGTGTGAGTCCATCCAGAATTGCACTGAAGTGTAAAGTGTAAACTGCACTCTGAAGATAAACTTTGATGTAAGTGTGAATCATTCTAGATTAATACTAAATAACCTGTAATCTATATTCTGTACCAACAGATATTCTCGATTTTTACGTAGCTATGCGGTACAATTTATGACGTATGACCTATGAGATAGATGTAAAAAGTTAATTGTATTAAAATGATTATGAACTTGTAACCCTCTGTAATGTACGCTGTTCAATGCTGTTTAATTTCTGCTAAAATATAATCATATTGAAAGTATTTTGATAAAATAAACTTGTTCTCTGGAAAAAGTGCCTATAATATATTATACTTACTTACAAATGGCTTTTAAGGAACCCGAAGGTTCATTGCCGCCCTCACATAAGCCCGCCATTGGTCCCTATCCTGTGCAAGATTAATCCATTATATAAAACACTATTAAGTTGGAATGCATTAACAAAAACTTGTAGACAAATATTATTGTAACAGTATGCAATTGTTATTTTCATATTGGAATTACATAATTTTTCAATCATTGTTTTATCGAAACATGACTTTTGCTTATGGGCACTTTTTCCGGCTACTGCCTCAATAAATAGAGTCAATAAGTGATCTTGAACAAAATAAATTAATGCATTCTACATAAGCTGACTCTAGTACAGACTACTAAATTCTGCTAAATGTGAAGTTATGCACAACGGAACACATTTCACTTTAAGCGTTGACAGTATCTACTGTCAGTGGTCACACGTGTTCCTTACCGTCTCTATTTGAAAATTACAGTGACAATAATGGAAGATATAAGGCTTTTAGGAAGTTATATAAACGTCGTACTGAGAGGTCCTGTGATTGCTATGTTGAACTGAGGTCCACGTGTTCTTTTTTTGATCGCTTGTTTAACGACGCTGTATCAAGTGATAGGTTACGTCAAGTCGATCAAATTGGTCATACCTAGTAGGGAGGCGGTACTTGGCGAGATGAGTCCGAGGATTCACCATGACATTGCCTGGCCTTACACTTGGGGAAATCCTCGGAAAAACAAAAAAACGTAATTATTCCTTCATTTACTGAATACTCTGCTCTCGAACTAAGTTCCAAACATCATCATCTTTCTCTACTATACATGAATAATCGTAAATCCGTCCCAAAGGCGAAAATTTCAATATAATAATAATAATAATAATAATAATAATAATAATAATAATAATAATAATAATAATAACAATAATAATAATAATAATAATAATAATAATAATAATAATAATAATAACGCCAGGCGTGATGTGAAATCTGCCTTTTTAATACCGTAACTTTCGTTTGATTTGTAGATACCTACCTTAATACCAAGTATTTTATATGTTTGGTAAAATTATAATTTCTTATTATATTAAAATGATTAATGATAATATGCAAATGTAATCTTGATATTCAATTTTTTTACAAATGCAATTTATTAAATTACAAAATTGATCCTCAAGGGAACACAGACCGTATATAGGCTATGTTTTATTACACAGAAACTGTTCAGTACTTCCAGTAAGTTACCACATATCAGTTTCCAACTTTAATGTCTAATGGTAATGTGAATGTTACTTCACGTTTACATTTCGAAACATTTCATTATTCTGAGTGCTTGCATCGACCAAGACAGAATGAATCACTGGGGAATATTCACAAATAAACTCAATCGTTAAACATTCTTGTGGCATCTCCATCGACACAGTTGTGCCACGAGTTCCTACTACAGTAATTTCAAAATTTAAAATGTCACTTGCCAGCAGCTTTAATCATATGATTAACGGACTTTAATCCCATTTAGGTATGGATGTTGTCCATTGTTAATGCCGTGTATTGCGCTGTCTCAGGTGGATTCATATCACGGATTGTGTCCTTCGAAGAACTTCTAAAAATGGGCTAAACACATCGAGTGACTTACTTTCATGCTAGTATCGAAATAAGTAATTGAAACAATCATACTAAGAATGTATGTTATCCGAAATAGGCAAAGTAGCGGCACTATCTTAAGCTACAGAATTTCAAAAAAGAGAAGCCCCAAATTCATATGTTTCGCGTCTACAGTTTTCCGACAAACCATTGATCTCGGTCAGTTTCTTTTTCTTTTTTCTTTCGGAGGAAGTCCCGTAGGCAAGCACCGCAATCTTATGCTTATTGTGCAACCTCCTCATATTGGGATGATTTTGAAGTTCTTAGGACTGCTCATCAAACACGTGATTCACTGTCTGGTGCTATCTTATCGATTCGGCCACAGCATCCAGGTCTGACGGAATCCGCGTTAACAGGAACGCCCCTCCGCCTCCCTGTGATGTTACTCTGCAGCCTCTTCAGATTGATGGCATCTGTTCGCAATTCATGTGCATGAATCTACTGCATCCTTAACCAGAGGGATATGCTGCTGTCGATTCCACGATTCACCAAGGCGGAATCTATCCGAGGGAGCTACACTCCTCCTGTCTGCTGCAGTCCGCTAATTGAAGCCCCTGCAGCTTCTCTGGGATATGTGCAGCTCCCGCAGATAGATGCCATCTGTGGGTCCTGGAACCACGTCCTCCATGTCCTCTGGTCAACCTGTAACTATTGAAGATGATTAATGAAATTATGATAATGAAGGCGAAATGAGTTCGAGGTCCAACGATGAAAGTTACCCAACAATTCTGCTTCAAGCGTTTGAGGGAAAACCTCGGAAAAATCCCTAACAAGGTAACTTGTCCTCGTTCCACTGTCAGGAAGGCTAACGTTTACTCCACATCGGTGGACTCGGTCGGGGTTAAATCCGCGATCTTCATTTAATTTGATTTAAATTAATTTAATTTCAATTATTATGCGAGTATTCCATAAATATTACATTAGCATTGAAGCTTTAAGATGTGGAACATGTCAAGATTTTACAAGATCAAAATATTTTAGCGAGATGAAGTTAAGTAGATCTAACAATAAGCATGGAAATTATTAGAGCACTAATACCAAAACAATAGTAATAATTAGACAGAGTACGGAAAAAAACTACTTTTATACAATTTGCGAAGTGATAGATTAGACCAAAAGACACACAATAAGGTAAGAAGCCATAGATCGAAAATGTGTAATTACTTCGCTAGAGGCATAAAAAGTTTCGTAATATCGAACGCCTTAGAGATGGGCAATTTCTTTAATACCACTGAAAGCGTACTACCTGGTGTGACATTCCTAACTCTCTTAATAGTACTGTGATATTTTTGTAGCTAAATAAGAGAGACATGTAGTAGTTATTTTATATAAGAATTTTTAGTTTTTGGATACAAAATCTACAAAAAAATTAAACTTTTTTGTCTTAAAGCTGTAGACAAAGAGAGCACGTATGGAGAAGAAAGCCTCAACAACGCTAGCGGTAAGATTATCTTCAGATTCCACTGTCTAGAAGTAAATCAATTCTCTCATATATCTCTCAAGAAAGAAATCTAGAGATGACAAGTCTGGAGATCTTGGAGACCAAGAAACTGATCTTTCACTTTCGATCCAGTTACTGCCAAATATTACTCCAGGATATTGTCGTACATCACAAACAAAGCGAGCAGGAGTCCCATAATGTAGGAACCACGTAACTTTACGTACTTGTAACAGTACTTCCTCCAGCATTTCTGGTATCATCTCTTCAACGAATATCTAATAATCTTGTGCATTCAGTCTTGATGGAAGTACAGTAAATTAGGACCAGCCAGAGAGTTATTCACGATTTCTCCCAAGCCGGTGTATTTTGTTTGTTACAATCTATCGCAGTACAAATAGTGATAAGCGTACATCAGGTAACACACTTTCAATGGTTTTAAAGAAGCTGGCTATATCTAAAGTGACATGGTATGGAGCTCACTCTCTTAACTCGGTAGCTACTCATTTTGAACCAATGGTTTTCTATCTCAATATGCTTCTTTTAGTCCCATCTATTACCTCACAAACAGGGTTTACAAGGTGTAACTTTTCCGCACTCTGTAATTCTATGTAAGAGCTAAGGTGTGGTATACTGATATTTGACCATTGTCAATGTAAACTATTGGGGACTTGGCATCTCAATGAGTCGCGGATCGAAACCCAACTCATGAAGCAGAAAATGCATATAAATTTCTATTTCTAAATCCGATGTTTGTGACGGATGGCATTGTCAATGGACAATTAAGTTTCTATTCAGCCTTCAGACTGAGAGAGCTGTGCATCGCGAACTAGTTAGTACCTGGCGACAGGTTTTCCTGTAAGTTATGTCCTCCCTTCGGTTCCTTCTTTCAAAACCCTTACAATTTGGATCAAGATAAATTGTCAATTAGTTTGAATCTTACATAATATTCCAACAATCAAGAAACCTCTTGCAAGTAGGTATGCTAGTATCATGTACCATCTAGATTTTTCTTTTCCAATTTCTATTTTAGTCATTGTCACTGCCGTACTGGCTCCATATTACGGGAGTATTGCTACTTGCAGGCCTGTATCTAGTGTCAGATTAAGGAGAGTTCCAGATATTGACTTGAGCGAAACTTGAAGAGCGTCATAAACTATCAGTAGAAGGGTGCATAAAATAACATTTCAGACATGCTACTCACAAATAACTTTAACTTCCATCAAAAGACGACTGCTATCTGACGATTTCCACGCACATGCTGCCAATTCTAAAGCACTCAGAAACTGACATGAATGTACGTTTCACTCGTATATGATAACCTGTCACTTCATTTGAGCGGCTGCCATAGAGATATGCCAAAGAGGCACCAAACAAGGAATCTTCCTTCACAAAGAAATTGTGGTAAAAAACACAGAATTAGTCTCTGTAGTTAGCTATGATATGACATGTTTAAATATTTTGCGGCATGTCAGAGGTTTTTGCACTACTTTTGTAGACAACAAATCCTGCTAACTTCTCGTATTCGCCAGGTAATTTCAATGAAATAAATTACATTTATAAGCACTGCAAATGGAAATATTGGTATTTCAAATGAACCGTCCACAACAATTTAATTCTTAAATATTATATTCCTAATTCCGATCTCTCATGTCTCTGCAAAGCACAAGGCTAGTGCAAGAAATTAGAAATTCTAAGGAGTTATTTATCACGAAATTAAAAGTAGCCAAAGAAGTAAGGGTTCCTAAATTAAAATAAAGATAACTCGTTAGAAAACTAGATGTCGGCTGTTTACTGTCAATATGGTACAGTTGCTCACGAAATGATACATCCCAATTATAAGGGAGGATAAAACGAGACAAGGGGTTGAGGATATGTAATAAAGAAGAACTAGAGGGAACTATTAGTAGTACAAATGGCTTTTAAGGAACCCGCAGGTTCTTTGCAGCCCTCACATAAGCCCGTCATCGGTCCCTATCCTGTGTAAGATTAATCCAGTCTCTATAATCATATCCTACCTCCCTCAAATCCATTTTAATATTATTCTCCCATCTACGTCTCGGCCTCCTCAAAGGTCTTTCTTCCTCCGGCCTCCCAACTAACACACTATATGCATTTCTGGATTCTCCCATACGTGCTATATGCCCTGCCCATCTCAAACGTCTGGATTTAATGTTCCTAATTATGTCAGGTGAAGAATACAATGCATGCATTCTGCGTTGTGTAACTTTCTCCATTCTCCTGTATATTCATCCCTTTTAGCCCCAAATATTTTCCTAAGAACCTTATTCTCAAACACCCTTAATCTCTGTTCCTCTCTCAAAGTGAGAGTCCAAGTTTCACAACCATACAGGACAACCGGTAATATGACTTTTATGAATTCTAACTTTCAGATTTTTTGACAGAAGACTAGATGACAAAAGCTTCTCAACGGAATCATAACTCGCATTTCCCATATTTATTCTGCGTTTAATTTCCTCCCGAGTGTCATTTATATTTGTTACTGTTGCTGCAAAATATTTGAATTTTTCCACCTCTTCGAAGGATAAATCTCCAATTTTTATATTTCATTTAGTATAATATTCTGGTCACTAGACATACTCATATACTTTGTCTTTTCGGGATTTACTTCCAAACCTATCGCTTTACTTGCTTCAAGTAAAATTTCCGCGTTTCCCTAATCGTCAAGTTCATGAAGAAATCTGACGATATCAGAATGGAACTTGATCTAGATAAATATGCCAATTTATTATTTATATAATTCTGTGTCCAATCGCAAAGTTAAATGACAATTATTTTATGAAATTTGTAAAAATAACTCTATTCCAGACATGGAAATATGATAGAAACTTATTTTTCTATAAATAATTACTTTCGGTGTTGTTATGTTTCTAATAGAAATGTTATTAAAATTTCACACAAAATACTTGGTATGGTTTATATAGGCCTAGCTTAGCTGTTATGTGTCCTTAATTTTAATTCTAGGTTTTGTTACAATAAATGCCTTTTTTCAGGCTTTTGGGAGGCTCTCCAAATGTGACCGATTACGGCTATAGACTAACCATATAAAAATTCGAAAAAAGGCTCCCTTGGAAGTTTATAGTTTATATTTATTTACTTACTTAATTACTTACTTACTTACTTACTGGCTTTTAAGGAACCCGGAGGTTCATTGCCGCCCTCACATAAGCCCGCCATTGGTCCCTATCCTGAGCAAGATTAATCCATTCTCTAACATCATATCCCACCTCCCTCGTTTACAGTTTATAACACCTTGTAATAGCATTGCTTATACAGAGAGCGAACTAGAGAGACAAAGAAGAAGAGGAGAGAACGAGAAAACTACCATATAATACAGACTTTAGTATGTCATTATGATATGGCTACAAATTTAATGGTAATGTTGCAAAATCTTAGTATTCTAGCTATATGACACACATTTACTTTTATTTTTATCTTATATCTAATAACGGGTAGGCCTACTTGAATCATTCACCTAAGCGTCTCCATCTATGACAGACGCACAGGAAGCTGTAGTTCTTTTTGCCGCCATAGACGTTACCCTCGGTGCGTCATGGAAGGCGAACTATATAGCATGATGATGGTTAAAGGAGAAATGGAGGAATGCTGGTATGGGAAACGGGAATATTTCGCAAAACCTTACCACCAAAGCTTTTTCATCATAAATTTCGGTTGGACCCTCTGGAATTCGAACCCGGATTACCAGCTTGAAAAGCAGATGCTTTAGTTGTTCGGCTGATATACATTTTGAGATACAAGAACTACCTTCCGAATTTTGTGGTGTAAGTTACAATGTGCTGGTTTGAGTTCTCATGAGGACGGTAAGTATATGGGACCGATGTCCACCAGCTTCTTGATGAATTTGTGGAGTTACAGCGAGTAATGAAAAACGGTTTGGTAAAACAGCTAAATTAGGAGGTGGAAATAGTTGCCAAAGACAGAAGAAAGTGGAACCAGATTCTGTTGGAGGCTAAGGCCCGAGTTCGAACTGTCACGCCACAAGAAACAGTTGGGATGTGAGGATCATCGTGTTGATCACACTTTAGGCCAATGGGTGGCATTTCTTGTCTCGCGAATCAACCCTTTAATACACAAGCAGGGTGGAGGGGTAAGAAATGATCTCCCTTCCCTTAGCCATCACTTGTTTATTCAAAGTTAAGCAGTTTGGGTATGTCCATTGTCCGTCTCTGCGCACTGAAAACTTGCAATAGTGAAGGTGTTTTCCGCTTTCTCTTCTTATAGCTCCCTCATACTATATATGTAGGCCTATCCTACAAGTAAAACTCAACTCGGACTCCTCGTGGCGCGCATGCTATACCCGAGCCCCTACCACGCTGTAGCGGAGAACTGAGAAATATGTTCCCAAATTGAAGCAGCAGAAAGCCGCCATTTGTTGGTAGAAAACGCGCGGGATTTCGAAACCGCTATTTGAATACGTGTTGTATTGCGTATGCGAAAGCTAAATGTTTTTGTTTAAAGGAACAATACTTCCTTTGCGATATATCTTTAATAACGTGTCTCTCATGTCAGCAGAGTTATAGGTTTTTCTGCGAGGGAAATCGGGATATCAGAAGCTAACTTAAGACATTATATTTATCATCACTTTATCAAAGAGATTTATAGTTGTTTTCTGCAAAGTAGTATTCGCGTGCTTTTAATGTAATATTCGCCTCCCTGAGAAACACTAAAATAAGAAAGACACACAGTAGGCTACAGTGAATAACTACAGGCTAATCGTTTTTTCTTTTATTAACCATGAATATGTTTTAACCATTCGCTACTAAATTAACTTTGCAACTTTTCTTTTTCGGAACCGGTACTGCGACAGTACATCGACGATGAGTCCATGTTTAAACATAGTTCATTGCACTACAAAACGCAGCAATTGTATGTGTCTGTTATTAGTGTAAAATACAATATCAAAACGCCTTTTTTTTTTTTTGGCACTCAACGCACCTAAAATACACAGTGTTGATTACTTGCGAGAACAGCAACTAGGTACCGAAACGGATTAATCAACAATGTGGTAGAACTAGGGGAACTATTATCTTGCGAGTAGAGTTACCTTACGGCAGTCAGCTGGGTTACCTCACAGACTTACCAAATTTCCGCGGGTTACCTCTATGTTTACAATGTAACCATCTGAGTCAATATATAAATAAAAATATCGGATAATAGGAAATGCAGACTAACTTGTTTAAATTGCGTTCTAGGCTATTATCCCTCAAATCGGGATTTTTATCAATCTCGATCCGCTTTATCGGGATTCAACCAGGCTGTCAGACTTGCATAATTTTCATAGGAACTCCGAATATGAATATTCATAACCAAGGTTAATAATGTCTACTTTTTAATTTAATCTGTAGGTTAAACTGTTGTATAAAATGAAAAAGCATTATTATTATTATTATTATTATTATTATTATTATTATTATTATTATTATTATTATTATTATTATTATTATTATTAATTCTGTATCTTCGAATTCGGCGAATAATTTTATTATTCATGTATGCACTGCAACAACAGCTGTTTGAAGAAAGGGAAGGATATGGAGTGGATGAAGGACAATAACAATGTATACGGTAATAACGTAGTTTGAGAGGTAACAACTATCTTCGAAATGAGTTGAAACACTGAATGATTCATTGTAGGGTAGAAATTCTCTCTGCGGATTGCACCTATCCATTTTCGGTTAAGGGAATCTTTACTCAGAGGAAATCTGAAGCACAAACAGCCGTATAAGTACAATAGTTTGTCTTCTGTAACATAATACGGGCCAAAAATATTGTAGAAATTAAAGATTAACTAATCAGTGAAATGTAACATTCCTTCCTTCTTTATCTTTACATCTGTGTGCATTGCTGCAATTAAAAATAGCACACGAACTAAACCTGTACTTATTCATCTCAACCAAGCAAATGGCCGCCCGTCGGCTGTTCAATTTGGGAGCATAACACTAGCGCCAGTGAGCGGTCTAGTGGTTATTTAGTAAGTCTATGGCTATACCCCTCTTACTCTCCTGCAGTAGGCGTGAGAGCATGCTGGGAAAGGGAGCATACGTCATCTGCGCGAGACAGTGACGCCCGCTGGTTTCTGCGCACTGAGTTTTCCTTGTTGGATGCCTACATTCCCCTTTGCTCTGTTTTGCAGACTGTATTTTATATGACGCAATCTTTGTAGACCACTCCTTTAGGTTATTTCGTGATGGTTGAATGAACGTTCGCCTCTGCTGAGGCATGTGGACATGAGGCTAGAGCTTGGCGCTTTGGTCTGTCCTGCCACAGGTTTTATTATTATTATTATTATTATTATTATTATTATTATTATTATTATTATTATTATTATTATTATTCAGAAGGCCCGGGGTTCCGTCCCAGAGGATGTCTATCCTCACTTCCGAGAAATTATTAAAACTAGATAACAAAAAATAAATAAAATTAAATGAAATGAAATAAAATAAAATAAAACAATATAAATTAAAATAAACGGCTTTACAGGTATAGTAAAAGTATTCTTATCTTTACAGGTTTCTCAAATCCTGCCAGGCGAATGCTCGGATAGTACCAATTACAAGAGGCAAGATTCAACTCTTTCCCAATCCTCATTCATTTTAATCATTTCTCATCTCTCTTCCTATTATCTCCCCGTTGTGTGGTTGCCACCTGTCCGACGGAGTAACACATTTCGCGAAATTATGTCTGGTGAATACGACGGTAAATCACTGTAATGTAGAAAACGCCTACCTATTATTATTATTATTATTATTATTATTATTATTATTATTATTATTATTATTAGCCTAGCCTATACAGTTATTAGGTGATTTTAATTTCTGAAATTTTTACCGAAATTGAGATGAATGTTCGGAGTATTTTAATACATTTCTATTTTGAAGCTCATTTTACTATGTTCTTAATGTAGACCAGGCCTGGGCATCGGGAGCGGAACTAGACTCTAAACGGGAACGCTTAATATTCGTCTGTCACTGAATCAACGCTGCGCGGTGTTCGGCGGGGAAGAAAGGGGATGAAGAGAAATCACATGGCTCCCCGTGAGAGAGTAGAATCCGCTCTTGCTGCCCATCCCTAATGTAGACCTACAGGTACTTTGTAGATGCTTATGGGGTATGTTATAGTCACTGATTATGTTTCACAATATGAATCAATAGGCTACTTTGTCCAACTCCGTAGCCTGTGTACCTATTAGATACAGAGTTTCTCTAAATTAGACCGATAAACTTTCGGATCGGATAGACAAGCCTTTTTAAATCACTTTTTGTAAAGGAACAAATGACTGCAGTGTATTGGGTTCAGACCGCAAATTTAACCCTGCAGCAAGTGATTGTCCTTTTCGTTTTGTTATGTTTGTGTTCTTCTGTATTTTTGGGTCAAATGAGCAGGGGAGACCCGGGCAAAACGAATAACCCGGGCAAAGAGAATAATGCCAATTTCTTAGAAACGCCAATAGGTAGCGCTTTCTGCTATGTTGGGGAAGAATCCCTACCAGATTTTGCTGCTGGAACTGACTTGTCGTCATTCTAGCTAGTGAGAGAAGTCAGCGTGTGTTTAAAGAAAATTGACTGTTTTCTTAAAATATTTCAAGGTAAGAGAAACATATGTACAACATACAGTACTGCAGAAACTCTTTGTTATGTGATAGTAATATATAGGCGATAGCATTAGTTCTAAAATGCCGTACTTACGAAGAAGATTATTGACGTTTATGTTTGTATAACCTTAAATGAAAATCGAAATGGCGTCTGCGGACAAAGTGAATAGGGCAAAGTGGATAACTTATCCGCTTTGCCCTGCCACCTTTATTTGACTATATAGGTGTCAGCTATATTTCTGTATGTATTTGTCTACTGTAATAAAGCGTTTTAGATCATTTTACATAGCGGAGGCATTAAGTCACACTAATTAAATTGTAAATCAGCAACACTGATTTTAATTTTTACTTAAAAAGGTCGTAATGCGTTTTCAGATGGTTTAATTTTTCCAGAGGAAGACGGAGCAAGCCAAATGTTCTGAAGAAGCCATGAAGAAAGCACTTGAAGAAATAAAATCTTACAATCAGTGGTTCTGCAATCTGGCCATACAACCATAATGTGTTTGTTGTTGAAGATGTTGCTCCAGATGAACTTAACAGATCGCCCACTTGAGACAGAAATCAGTGAAACGACAGCTGGCTCAGATTTAACAAATTCTGCGGTTCCAGCTTCTTCAGCGGCTGAAGAAACAGTTAATGCTCACTCAGAATCAACCACATCTGTGATGTCGGCATCTTCAGAGATTGACGAAATATTCAATACATCAATTACACTCAGATTTTCAGTTTCGGTTACACCAAAACCCTCAACATCGTCAGCAGGAGAACCCAAGTCAGTTCTTTTGATTGAGACCAGTACCAAAAGTGGACGCTCGAAAGATACGAGTTCAACGAAGAAAATGTCAGCGCTCTGAACTTCTTACATCTGTACCGATTAAAAACGTTGAAAGAGAAGTAACTTATGGGCAGGAGGAAAAGCAGAAGAAATCCAAGTCTTCAGTGCCAGTGAAACGTCGATTTGTTCAAATTTATATTTTGTACTAATCTAACGTGCTGTAAAGGGCTGTAATAACATTTCTTATTAGTCTCATATGCCTCATTAACATCGTGTTTATGTGTTGACTAAATATTATTATCAATGAATATAAATTAAACAGAAAGGTGAAAATGTTATAGGGATATTCACTTTGCCCGGGTTAATTATTCGCTTTGCCCGGGTACACGGGCAAAGCGAATAATTAACTATATTTTCTTTCTCAAAACATATCACTGTCCGTAGGTACGAGAAACGAATTGCTGTTTTGTACATATGTGGACAACATGTGTCACAACCAAAGTCATGAAGTTTTTATTTCGGAAGCATCAAAATATAGCCTGTGACATTGTTTATGCTTAGCTTATCTGCTTTGCCCGGGTTTCCCCTACCTGTAACATGAATGATTTGTTTATTAAATTCATTAAACAATTATCAAATAACTGATCACCTCAATCTCGTTCTGTAAGATCGCCCAATTAATGACATAAAACCTTGTTGCACTAAAACGGAACGTCGCAGCCCATTTGTTCCTCAAGTAGAAGCGTTTTAAAATGTTAGCAATTTGATCTGAAGTTTGTCAGTCTAACTTAAGGGACACATTATATAGCTATTTGTGCATTATATGATTACTACTGTAATTATAATTGGATGCAGGTATATCTATGACGTGTGTTGTACTCGTAGATTCTGTTTCATCAAGCATTTTCACTTGATAGTCTAAGTTATAGAAAAATGAAGAAGCCTCCTAGATTCTACGGAAAACAAGAACCTGAAACCAGAAAGGATATAAAAATATCTCGGAAATGAAGAAGGTGATGAAATAAAAATATGAATGGTGAACATGTCAGAAGAATCTATCCCATTTTATTCACAGAATTTAACGCCTAACTTTCGTATCGTTGATATCTGTAGTAAGTATGTGAAATACTGTACAGTTTTGAAATTGTTAATTGGTTTCTAGAATAAATGAAGAAAATGAAGGCAAAAAGACTAGAAAACCATACGAAAGTAAATGTGGAAAGAATATTATTTTCCCATGGGATATGGACGAATAAGAATGACACAGCTTGAAGTTAATAACACACAGTCTATGATCACAATCACATACAAGTATTGTAACCGAGCGAAGTGGCTAAGCTGTTGGTATTGTTCGAGACTCGCATTCGGGAGGTCTTGGGTTCAAATCCCGTGGCCGGCCAATCTGACTGGGTTTTCTCATAGTTTCCCTAATCACAAAGACAAATCACCGATTGGAAATTTGCATACCTTGATTCAACACCGCCTTAACCACCAGTATCGTAGGCAATAGAACGAGGTTTAAATCAGTTAGGTCTACATGGACATGGGCCGTCTACACACGACGGCGGAAACAGAAACTCAACAGTGGTCAGCGGCCTATTGATATGCACCCAAAGATCCTACACATGCTATACGACCATAGATGTTAAAGCGTGTATAAATAAATAAACAACAAAGGTAAATATTACACTTAAATGTACTAAAATTATGGGATAGAAAAAAAAAAAATTGAATTTTGCACATGAACTCTCTAACGCATCTAGATGTCCAATTGTAACTCGTACGAAGTACCCCTGGCGTAAGCAACCCGCAGCGCATATTCTTTAAGGTCGTTTTTCCTATTTTATATGGAAAGTTATTAACCTTAGCAGAGCATGCTTGACGTGCAATATTTCCTGGTTCTATAGGCGTTTGGACTGCTATGCTCTAACGTGTTTAATCAAGAACTGATCAATTTAAAATTCGAAATTATTCAGAGAAAAATGAAAAAAGTAGCCTAGGCCTATTTGCAATAAACGCAAAAATAAATCAGTAGGTGGACAGTACTTATGAAGTAAGGCGGTGAAAAATCATTTAATGACAAAGAATCGTACAGATTTCCATAAAACAGCTTAATTATTACAGCAATAGACAATATGGTGTCGGGATGTCTTGGATTGGCATCACATAAATATCTTGCCAGACATAACAATAGACTCTATAGCCTATGTTAATTAGCAGGGATTATGAAATAAACAAGAATGGAACAGTAACTGAACAATGATATCTGCGTAACTAATCCAAAAGTGTTATGACAAAAAATTTCTCTGCATCACTAGAAATTGACAAATAATATAAGCAAATAAACGAGAAAACACAGCCTAATACGTTAGAATAACTCGAGGACCTGCCAGATTACTAAGTTTACTATTCCTGCTAACAGAAATATAATAAATATGTTGAAAAACTATTGAAATGCATTGATAACGATAACGAAACAAAAGTAAATACCTGTGGAACACATAGGCTTACCTATAAGCTATCATCACGAGTCGAACATAGGACTTCCTGATTCACAGTCAAGAAAGATAACTATTACATCAAGGAGACAGTTCATCATAATCATCATCCATTATCATCAGTCATGACTTTCAAACCAGGTGGTCTGTTTCGACAAACATGCCATATGTCCAAGTTGGTACTTCAGAGGTCTTCTCAACCACATTTTTCCCTCTCGGATCAAGGTAAAAATTTTTGGTTTCAGATAGACCTTATATGAAATTTTGAGATAAATACAGGAATAATTGTTTCTACTCAGAAACTAGTGAAGCAGCATCAGTGTAAACAATTTTATCATCATCATCATCATCATCATCTCTAAAGAGAAAATTAAGTCTGTTGAATATACAGCACCATTAGTTATTATTGCTATTGTAGTTACTTGTTCACTTTATATTATTTTTTATTATAGTGAAGGCGCGTGTGTAGCTAATATCGAAAGAGACATTAAATAGTGCCGATAAAGAAAATGTCTTAGGGTTCCAAGCACGTTTTCAGCATCTCGGGTAACGAAAAGCACATTTGGCCACTTTGTTTTCTTATCCGTGTGCAGCGATTTCTCCTAAACTAATACATTTATATTCAGTATATAGCTCTGTACAAGTCAATTTATCCGCTTATGATGCAAACGAAATAGTAGCCTACAATTTTAATACCCAATTAAATAATTGAGTTTTTTTTTTTTTTTGAACGAAAGGCATACGATGGCTGGCAGTTCCTTTAAAATGCAATCAGATTATTGCAATTTTCTTTGCTGTTTTACTCGCAATTTTGCTATCCCCGGAACAGAATATTCCGCTGGTAAGCAAGTTACCGACACTTCTTCCTTGAAGATTCAATGGCCACTAGTTCGAAAATCTCTGTTATGAGCGGGGAATTTCTACAGAAACAATTTTATTAGCTTTACAAAGGTATAAATTCAAAGAGAATGTTGTTCAATCATGTGACTTATCTTTAATGCAAATTATGCAGTTATGTATATAATAGTTTCTTAATGTATCTTTTTAATGTAAATAAATATAACAATTAATTAGTAATTAATAAATTTACATTGCATTTTAAATTGTTAACGTTTTCGTCATTCTAGTGTGGCATCTTTAGACATTGATAATGTGAAAAAACATGGCATGAAAATTGTACTTCAAGATTTTTACACACATCAAAATAGGCATTGTTGACGTCAATATTAAAAAAAAAAAAAAACATTAAAAACGTTAAAAAAAATATGAATGTGCAAATTAAAAATTTCCAATATGCATATTTATGTACAATTGAAATTGAATTAAACAATCATATCATAGTATGCAAAAAACAAAATATATACTGTACATGGATAACCGTTACTCAAATACGTATAACTAATTTATTGTATTGCCATATTAAGACTCGTGTTTAAATGTTTTACGTACATGATAGAATATGGTTCTCGTTTACTATTTGAATACGTAAAATTGTTAAATATGCATATTTCACAAAAAATATGGATAAATTAAAATTAAATCAACGTATTAAACTCTTTTTGTTGAACTGCGATGTGTCTACTGTGTATAAATGAAAGTTATTCAAGTGTAGCCTTCTGATTGAGTTATTATACTGTATATTACGAATCAATATAAATAATCACAAATTATGTATTTAAATGACGTATCACGTAACTCAAAGGATATGGTTGTCAGTTACAACTTTTAATGTAATGTACTTTATTACATCATACTAAATGCAAGATTTCAAATTAAATCTAGTGAATTCATATACAAAAACTTATATTTTTTCACAAGATATCTTTAATTATCAATGTCTGAAGATGCCACACTAGAGTGGCGAAAATTTTAAAAATTTAAAATATAACGTAAATGTATAATTGCATAATTTGCATTAAAGATACGTCACATGACTGAACAGCATCCTCTTTGAACTTATTACTTGACTTATTGGAACTTTTCAAATATGAACTCAAAATTTACAAAGATACGGTTGACAATGTAGTGATGGTTACTTGAAAAATTGCACATAATCATGTTATAAACAATATCTATTGACATTTGTAATACTTTCACATTACAGTTTTCTTGAGCAGAACAATAAATTTATAAATGGATATACGAATAGCCTTTTGCTGTGATTTGCACAATATTAATCACATGCTGTCTTACTACATTACTTATACCGTACAGTTCATTCGTGAAGTATAATATCTTATTATCTGGTTTTATAATGTCTTTCGTGTGACAAGAAAATTTACCATTTTATTTGGGTTCATTGTAAATGAGTTCATAAATTATATCTCTTAAAAGAAATTTCAAGGAAATAAACTATAAACGATAACGTCACTGGCAAGAAAACGAAAGAACTCAACTATTGCGAATCGCATAAAGTATGACTACTGAGAAACTATGTCTTACCTTCGTAACACAGATTTTTAAAACACGAGTACAAACCCGGATAATGTATACAACAATTTTCATATTGTCTTAAGTTAAGGATATAAATTGATTTGTTATGAGTTTTATTCGTAAAGAGCTTACTGCATTCTCTTGTGATCCCTACACAAGATTATGCCTCATTGTAACGTTACTGAGCAAGTAAAGTGGTTGAGATAAGTTAGCAGATGGCCTTCAGTATCACCTATCTTCAAATGTGGCTTGAGAAAGGGCAAGGATTATATTCCTTGCGTATCATGCAAGAAGGTA
Source organism: Periplaneta americana (assembly GCF_040183065.1). Lineage (NCBI taxonomy): Eukaryota > Metazoa > Arthropoda > Insecta > Blattodea > Blattidae > Periplaneta > Periplaneta americana. The sequence goes on from NC_091117.1 coordinate 125,985,166, forward strand.
GGTCTATAGGGCCTTGTTAATAAGCACAGATATGAAAGTTTCGAGGTAATCAGTAGTATACCGCACTGTGATGAGAACGGGATGCTGTATCTAGTTTGAGAAATGGCAAAGGTGGGGGCAAAGGAGAAACAGTAACACGATGAGTGCTATTTTCATATTTGTAGGTCTATTACGTCGCCTTTTAAGCTCACATGGAAGCAATTTGTGATGGGTACTTGAGTAGTATGTATTTGTGTTTATGTGCTCGAATATATCCTTCAAATTCTTCTCCGGTTATATAAATGCTCTTTGTTCTACCGCTGAAGTTAAAATCTCAGAATCTATTGGAATTTTACACCAAGTTATACACGAGTACAAAAAGCTCAACTAAGTACATTAATTACAAGTTCTTCATATTCAATTTTAGTAACTAATTTCGTTTATAATTTGCTATTTGTCATATGTTATTTTCATATGTATTGTTGTTCTTTAAGAATTGAGTATTAAAAGCAACTTACAAATATGTATACATACTTACACATACATACATACATACATACATACATACATACATACATACATACATACATACATACATACATACATACATACATACAGACATACAGACATACAGACATACAGACATACACACATAAATACAGTTGCACAAAGTTGAGTTTTCTCTATTACATGGAAAGATCTTATTTTTCACAATATTGCAAAAGTAAGATGTCTGCCTTCATTTAGAAATCGTATGACTTTAATATATGTTTGCTATTAAGATTGCACAAATTCATGTAAAGTACCTATTGCGTATTGAAATCGCTTCTAGTATTATTTTATTACTTACGAAAATTGGCATATAAAATGGATAGAACTAGTAAAAGATATTAATGATCTGTAGTAAATTCAAGTGTGTTATTATTGTTCAAGTGATCACCAACTTTGTGATAGCAGACCGTTTAAATCGTAATAAAAATTATTCAGCCGTAGCAATAATATGACCTTTTCAGCTGACAAGAAAGAAAGAACTTGAGTTTGCTGAATAAGACACCGCTCTAGCAGACAAGGAAGTCTTTGCCCATATTAGGTGAAATTCCTCCTTTGAAATTTTGTACACGGGAAAATACAGTAAACCAAGTGACCTACTAAAATCTAGCTGCTAATAAAACATTTAAAAGTACGTGTAATATGTAGCGCAGAAAGTTCAATTATTGTACTACTGTCTATGTAATTTGTCTACTCGTCGATAATGAAGACGAGCAAGATGCGTCAAATCCCACACTATTATAAAGACTGAGTGGTGAGGTACAAATCGTAATATGGCTAGATCAAAATGTCTCTCAGTGAAACATAAAGCAGAGTTCCAATTTTTGTGGGATGCTTTGCTAAGGAAGGAGATGCACTATCACCTTTACTTTTTAACTTAGCTCTAGAATATGCCATTAGGAAAGTCCAGGATAACAGAGAGCGTTTGGAATTGAACGGGTTACATCAGCTGCTTGTCTATGCAGATGATTTGAATATGTTAGGAGAAAATCCACAAACGCTTAGGGAAAACACGGAAATTTTGGTTGAAGCAAGTAAAGAGATAGATTTGGAAGTAAATTCCGAAAAGACAAAGTATATGATTATGTGTCGTGACCAGAATATTCTACGAAATGAAAATATGAAAATTGGAAATTTATCCCTTAAAGAAGTGGAAAAATTCAAATATCTAGGAGCAACAATAACAAATATAAATGATACTCAGGAAGAAATTAAACACAGATTAATATGGGAGATGCCTGTTATTACTCAGCTGAGAAGCTTTTGTCATCCAGTCTGCTCTCAAAAAAGCTGACAGAATTTATAAAACAGTTATATTACCAGTTGTTCTGTATGTTTGTGAAACTTGCATTCTCACTTTGAGAGAGGAACAGACATTAAGAGTGTTTGATAATAAGTTGTTTAGGAAAATATTTATGGCTAAGAGGCACGAAGTTACAGGAGAATGAAGAAAGTTACACAACGCACGCATTGTATTCTTCACTAGACATAATTAGAAACATTAAATCCAGTTGTTTGAGATGGGAAGGACATGTAGCACGTATGGGCGAATCCAGAAATGCATATAGAGTGTTAGTTGGGAGGCCGGAAGGAAAAAGATCTTTGGGGAGGCCGAGACGTAGATGAGAGGATAATATTAAAATGGATTTGAGGGAGGTGGTGTATGATGGTAGGGACAGGATTGATCTTGCTCAGGATAGGGACCGATGTGAGGTCAGGAATGAACCACTGGATTCTCTAAAAGCAGTAAGTAATTAAGTAAGCTAGTAAGTAATCAAGTTAAGTAAGTAAGTAAGCAAGTAATATAGCTAGATCATTGTCAATTAGGAAATTTGTGCTGAACTATTTGCCAATATTAATTCAATAAAGGAAGAGAGATCAAACAGGGAATAAGTAGTCCTCTATTTGATCTACAGGTCTACCCAATGATAAGTAAAGGAGAAGGGGGAGCCATGTCAAACATATAATTATGTTCCAATACTACAGTAGATAAAAGACTATTCCAACGCAAGTTTTACGCTATTTTGGATGCAGTTTTTTGCATTACAATTCCTATTTGCATCTTTAACTTATTGTTTTTTGTTTACCTTACAGGTAGGCCTACATACCTATTGTTATTTTAAAAATAAAATTAATTGAACGATGAGTCAGCAAACAACCAGAAGATTCAAATGATTTTTATAAATCGTTAGATATGATTTTCATTCTATTGGAAGTGCAATTTCAAGCGAAGATAACATCATCTACATTTCTCGCAAAGCAACATAGGCCTGCATATTGTTATTTTAAAAATAAAGTTACTTGAACGACGAGTCAGCAAACAACCAGGAGATTCAAATGACCTTTAAAAATCGTTAGATATGATTTTCACTCTATTGGAAGTGCAATTTTAAGCGAAGATAACATCATCTACATTTCTCGGAAAGCAACCATCTTGCTCAATGAAAATGAAATCTCAGACACTTAGTTTGCCAGGAACTTCAACAGATGTCATACACATCTGGGCAATCATCAAGACCAGACTCATAACAATAGACTGTATAATCACGTAACTATTAAGAGAAATTGTTGCGGAAGCGAAGGAGAGTGACGAAATGAAAGAAACACAATAGGCCTACAATTATAATTTAAAATTCGAAGGGTGTCAAATTATATTTATTTAAGAAAGGTAGTAAAGGGTTAATTTTGTGTGGGGCCCAATTTATTTACAGAGTAATATGTTCAGACTTTCTATTAGAGTAGGCCTACCTAATTTTGTACGAATTTTTAAGATGGGTTTTTGATTTGGTGATTTTTAAAGATTAGGCCTACTTCGTAATCTCTAGAGCAGCTAGAATTTCTACGTTGTAGCTTTCTCTAGTTTCCTCAATCCTATTTTTGTTAGCTACTATTGTTTATAAACATTTATGCTAGTTATTTCTTGGAAAGTTTTATTCGTAATTTATGCGTGGCGAGATAGGTAGCGCTGCCTTTCAACGCATAAGTTAAGAGCTATATTTTCCTCTACTGTTGTGTACTCTGTGCTGTATTATTTATTTTTTTTCCTTTTAAACACAAAGAAATTTAAATAATTACTATATTTCTACTTCCAAAACTGGAAACGGGAATTTAACAAATAGCTTCAGATCTCTCTTAATAACGTACTGCAGCGCATACAAAATTCAGGCAAGATAGCCGAATGATATGATTATCTAAAATGTCTGTTGTAAGAAATGCGATATGAAATTTGCATGTATTATTGTACAAATGTAGCACGTCCATTAATATTCAAACACGAGTAAGAGTACAATTAACAGCGATGCCACAGGGCTTTAATTAGAAACGTGAAGAACATGTGCAAGTAACCCTCATGTCTTCAATTCCGGGCGGCATGGAAATATCATGAGCATTGGTAATGCATTCCTTACATGTTGTGACGTCATCCCTCCCCACACACACAAGCCGCAGAAGCGTTGTCATAACCAATTATAATTATGTATTTTACAAACGTTAGTCCCACCTGTCACAAGAAATGCGTTATTAAAACCCACGTGTCTTTGGCTTAGGAAGTCAGATATTATAACAGTTTGAGGACTTTGTGGGTTGCGGAGCAGTACGCACACTGTATTGAGAAGTGTGTGCAGCACAACACACTGTTGGCAGATGAGAGATTGCTAGTTCGGAAAGAAGAGCAGTGTATGATAATTAATCTTGTAACTACCAATGATGTAAGTTAATTACCCAGCTGCCGACATTATCTCGCTACCAATAATTGTGCACTGTACAGAAGCATTGTTCAGTCGTATGTATGCAGCGTGTTTATATCTTTTAGCGTTGTTTCTTATTTTTTGTTTTAAAGAAATTATTGAAAAAGATCTCGATAGTATAAATCAATTTATTTATTTTTATTTTATTGGGTTATTTTACGACGCTGTATCAACATCTAGGTTATTTAGCGTCTGAATGAAATGAAGGTGATAATACCGGTGAAATGAGTCCGGGGTCCAGCACCGAAAGTTACCCAGCATTTGCTCATATTGGGTTGAGGGAAAACCCCGGAAAAAACCTCAACCAGGTAACTTGCCCCGACCGGCATTCGAACCCGGGCCACCTGGTTTCGCGGCCAGACGCGCTGACCGATAAATCAATGTTAATAAACAAATATTAATGGTAATTATTACGACGAGTGTTTCCTGCACGTAAAACAGCCACATTGCTTAGTCACGTGCTTATTCTTGATTCGCTAACAACTCTTTGTCTCGCAATCTCTTCAACTCACAATTGAAGGGTTCAGAACCATAGTGGGCCAAGCGCCATTTAGTAAAAACGGAGAAAGCAAGGGTTGAAGTTAAGTGAATATCATAGATTATTGAAGATTGACATATCATTTAGTTTTAATGTTTATACTTTATATTACTTGCTATATGTTTTCATTTAATTATGGTAATAACTTCATTTTAACCCTTGTTTTCTACTGTTTCAATAAATGGCGCTTGGCCCACTATGGTTCTGAACCCTTCAATTGTGTGTGACGTTTATTTCAATATTGAAAATCGATAAGCTTATGTATTTCTAAAATTTATACCACGAGAACTGGTTGTTAAGTTGGTCCTCCGTTATAGAGATTTCGGTATAGGCTTCTCATTCATTTAAATAATTAGTAGGCATTGTGAGGTAAAGTTAGCTACCCACATTTTGTCATAAAGTGACACAACTATTGTACCAACTTTGTTATGAAGTATTTCTATTTGGTAAACGAAAGTTTGTCTCAATCGGTCAACGAATGGAGTAGTTTTAGCCTATTGTTAAACCATCCACATGCTTATAAAGCAATGGAAATATTGATAATCAACACCACATTCAAAATGGCTACACAAATAAGTAGGAAATAAATAACTTCCGACATTCTGCATACATACAAAAACATTGTAAAATACGAATCGAAAACTATGTATTCTACACAAGCAACAGAGTTGAGAAATTTAATGGTTGTTCACAAAAACAAGCTAACCATCTTTTGGCAATAATAGAAAATAATAGAAAAAATTGACTGACTTCATGTAAGAACAAAAATGTTAGGCTAAATCAAAGTAAATAATACTTCGGTGCAAACCTTCAGACCCCCCCCCTTCCCTTAAAAAATACAACTTTTTAATTTAATGAATTTCAAAGCATATTTTTCCTATTTTTCTATATTCCCATGTTGAAAAAAAGAGAGAGAGAGATAGGCAGAGAGAGACAGATAGAGAAAAAGGCCTATGCTACAGAATAACAAGCCTTGATAATGCGATATTTTCAGTCCCTTGTAATACTTATCGTACCGGTAACTTATATTCAGTTAATTAGGATAGTGGGACACAGCTTCCACTGCTAGTACATAAGTTTTCCGACAATCTAACGCCTTCTTAAATAGTTTCTGTGACAGAAAACTATGCCATTATCTTATGTCGTCTGATGTGGAAATAAGAATTCCACAAGTAGGTCTACTTTTCATTTTGGTTTGTTAGCTTGAAACGAAGGATTGTTGATTATGAAATTACATTAAAATATTCGTTAGCTTGTACTGTAAAAGTATTGTACCGATGCATACATTGGTTTTTCTATTGTAAAAACTGTACCAAATAATATTTTTAGTGTGTGGTTTGTCAAAGCAGTGAGCTTTTGATATCACGTAATAATTCAAAGAAAGTGAGAGCAAACAATAAGTTAAATTGCATGGGTTTCACACTTGCTCATGGACAATCTGAATTCATTTCACATTTTGGTACTGAAATAATGTCAGTCTACTGGTGAAACACACTTCTCAGTTTTTTTTTTTTTTTATAATTTCAGGTTTTGGACGTTCCTTATGTAAAATTTTGTGATCTTTCGTCTAGTGAATTCATTACGTTGTACTATCTATTATTCTTTATTACATAATCATTAATTTTCATTTTCATTAGATGCGAAATGAACGAAAATAAAATGTGCAACACTTAGTCCCTTAGTGCGTTTCACGTATCAATTTCCGTCTTATTTTATGTAGTTGAAGTCAAACTTTACATCCAACACTTTACTTAGTGTTTTTCACGTGACTATTATTGGTTACCTTGTAGAGGTTTGGGTTGTGGAAGTGGAAATTCGCTCCAAATGTCTTATTAATTATGGTAATTTTTTGCTGTGACTAGCATTAAAAGTATGCGTGTGCATATTATTTTACTGTTGATTGAAAAATAAATCGATTAACAATGGTTTCTAGAGGCAAGAAGATGGTAAAGATGCTTCAAGATAAATGATTTATTATTATTATTATTATTATTATTATTATTATTATTATTATTATTATTATTATTATTATATTATTGTTCTGTATGAATACATGAGAATTCCAATAACGAAAATTCACTAGAACGAGTTGACCGCCAGAAGAATGTTAGTGATAAAGAGGCGGTGGGAGAAACAGAAGAAAAGCAATGGTGATTGAAAAAGACAAAAGGCAAGATTATAGACCAGGATTAAACCGCAGTTCCTAAAATTGTTAACTGCTGCTCTGGTAAAATTTCAGAACAACAAAATTAAAAGTGCAAACAATTCTGGGAACTAAATTAAAGATTTAATTTTAATTAATGTGGCCATTGATATATAACTAACCAGCGTAGACTCCACAAGGAAAGATCAAACGAACGTACAAATTCCAAGAAATGCTATTTCCGAATGAATGGAGAGAACACCAGAATATGTCGAAAAATATTTACAAGACTAGCACTTCAAACGTAAGTACCAATTATCACAGCATATTCGGGGAGGGATAAGAATGGGAATTTTAATAACAGTGACAGAGAGGGGAAAAATACTTCCCTCCCCCCCCAAAAAAAAACTAGAGGTTAAGACACTGACGCTGTTGTACAGCTCATAAATAGCAAATCAAGCTCTCAGATATAACTCCCTGTAAAGTTGATTTGAATAATTTGAAAGAAAAATTATTCCGGAGCCGGGCATCGAACCCGGGACTTTTGGTGAAACGTACCAACGCGCTACGAACTGATCTACTCGAGAACTGTACCAGACACCGATCCAATTTTTCCCTCTATATCCACAGACCTCAAAGTGAGCTGACACGTTTAACCAAAGGTCCCCGGAACAATTTTTCCCTCGAAATTATTCACCTCATAAATAGTTTCCCTACTGTCTGAAGTCACTACACCGTTGTTGTTGTTTATTGACATTTCTGGCTTTGAGCCAGAGTCCGTTTTAGAGTCTTACACACGCAGGACGCCTTCTCCGGCCATTATATATATATATATATATATATATATATATATATATATATATATATATATATGGCATAAGTGCCAGTAGATATGTGGGTCCAGTGGAATATAGTGATTGATTCTTCGGTGTAGGCCTAATTTGCTAATTTGTGCTATTTGTAGGGAATCAGTGAGTAGAAATATAATCTACATATATCGAAGAAATGGTGAAAGGGATAAGAGTTCGGGGTAGAAGAAGATATAAGGTGATCGACAACATTAAAGTATATGGATCATATGAGGAAGGCATAAATTAAGAAAGAATGGAAAACGCTGGGTTTGTAGCGAAAGGCAGAACACTATACATCAGTGATGTCAAAGCAAGCGCATTTTTCTGACCTTGACGTCGTGCGCGGGCATTAAGCGCTAGGTATGCTAGGAGGAATAAGCAGCCTGTTGGATTAAGAAACCAGTGGTCCACAAACTTCAAACGGAACGTGAAATTTTATGTCGTTATTTTTATATACCGTCAATGCGGGCTACTTGGACCCTTAAGGTGCTACTTGAACCCAGAAGAAAAAAATGTTTTCGTCGATGTAAAATAACAGTTTGGTGTCGAAAGTTGTGTTTTTTTTCTCTGCAAACTTTCATCTGTACAAATATTTTCACCTAAGTTACTCCAATGGTAAGTAAACATTTTTTTCTTCTGGGTTCAAGTAACACCTTAAGGGTCAAAGTAGCCCGCGTTGACGGTAGCTTCTTTCTGTTTGTTATTTTCTATAGGCCTATTGTCTGTAAAACAAAAGTACTAACACCTAGACTATTTCTTAGCCTAATATTGCAGTTGTGCTTTAAACGTTAATAGCATAATAAAACGTAAAGAAGGAATATTCACACATAATAACTGCAACTATACTGTACTAAGTGAATTAAACATAAAGAAAGTGTTATCCCAAAGAAAGACACTGAATATGACATGATAAGTTGAAATTGATATTGATGGTATCTTTAGCCTTATGAAAGTAATCAAAACAGTATTATAGTACAAAGCAAAGTTGTCTAGGTATATGTTTAAACTGTAACTAATATTACATAATAAAACTCATCGCATTATGCTTTTAGGTGATATTGGTGCGCAACTTTCTGTTATCAGAATATTAAATTATCTCGAAATCTGCTGAAGCTATAGAGCTGACGTTTTACCAACACATAGGCACATATCTTTTGTTTGTGGTGTAACAGTATTTGCTTTGTTAATTCATTTCCTTACAAACATTTTCCATGCGAATATTTTCAAACATTTTAATTCACTATCTTCAGTAATACGTATTTACGATATATTAGATTTACGAAAACATTGTTTTAGTACCTGTAAGGCTACTAAACAAACATATCGAAAATTTCACTTTTCTATAAAAAAAAGTTCAGAAAATATTCCTTTTGAATAAAAAAGCAAACTTGTAAAAAATGAGCATTAAAATTAAAACTTACATTCTTATAATGCACTTGTAGTTCTCAGACAAATCTAAAAATTAACATGGATACAGTTTTAATAAGTCTTCCCTTTATCCATTGAATCAGTGCTGGCCATCCCTGGATATACCTCGACCAAACGGCATATACTACCTCTTTCGTTTGTCTCTTTCCTTTCCGCTGTAAAGCGCTCAGGCTCTCCTGGGCTCTAAAGCGGCAGCTTGCTCCTATGGGCATCAGTTGACATCACTGCTATACATACATACATACATACATACATACATACATACATACATACATACATACATACATACATACATACATACATACATACATACATACATACATACATACACACAAGCACACGCACATACATAATCTTTGGTAAGATTTTTAAGTTTCCCTTTCCGCTGGTAGAAGCGTCTTAATTGTTATGGAGACTTTCATGGGTTAAAGCTATTTTATTGATCTGCCTCTCTGTTGCTGTCATGTATCCTCTCAGACAGTATTAAAATTTTCAATACGTATTTACGGTTTGTTTCTGTGTTTCAGTTTGGTGGTTGGGGCTTTCTTTACAGAGGAGAATGCACGAGTAGAAATGTTACACCAGTTGGCCTCGTCACTTATTGATAGATGTTTCACAATTATTTCAATGTGCTTTTCTTCAAATCTAAAAAGGACCAATGTATAACTCGTACAGTTTATGAAAAGGCTACTGCTGAAGAAAAAATGAAATTGCAGGAAATAGCCAGAAAAGACAATTCTATAATTTGAAAAATCAGCTGATGGAGAGAAAGCGACTAAGGACTCATAATTTACATCTGCTACTTTTGACTTGCGAAGTGTAGCCTATTGCAAATACCTGTTCTAATGTCGATCTGTTATATAATTTGAGTAAGCTTAATATTGACCATATAATTATGTTGCAGCTCCACCGAATGCCGGATACTGCTATTTTTGTACGGAAGTAAATGGTAAACAAGAATTCTTTGACGCTATATCTTGCATAGCTCATAAAAAATTGCCTGCTTATTTATTTCATTGAAGTATCTAAGTTGTCCGACGCATATGGTAGGCAGAACAGAAATGTACAAATGTCTGTACTAATGCTTTAGACTATATGGTTCAATATCGCATGGGATTCGCGTTCAGGAGGTCCGTGGTTCGATTCCCGAACCAACCGACCGACCGACCTGATTGTGGCTTTTCCGTGGTTTTCCACAGTTACTTAGGCAAATGCTAGGTTGGAATTTTCATTGTCCATTTTCCCTTCCCCTCCGGTGTAGAAGAATAATTTAGATTTCATATCATATCATTCATTGTCTTCATCTCATTCCATAGACATATTCAGGTCAAGATGCATGTCTTCATCCGCTTACGGAAGGGGGCGTCCTCTTCGCAACCATTCCTGGATTCCCAGCCTTCCGCAATGTCTCTCCCAGGATTCATTCCTTAAGAGCACTTCCAAGGGCACTTCGACACCTTTGAAGCGCCGTTGGAATCGATCTTGTACTGCTTGGTCACCTTGGCGATATGAGCTTAGAACGGGGGAGGGTAAGAGGCCTCCATTGGGTGAGCGGGTGAGGGGTCACATGCAGCCGGTGGGCTGGTACATCCTCATCCTCATTCATACCATAACATTCAGAGTGTACAATAGGCCTCCGTATGGCCGACGTACAAAGGGTCGTCCTAACCCGCCAGTAGTCACCGTGACGTGACGTGACGTGACGTGACGTGACGTGACCTAATCTAACCTAACCTATATGATTCAACATCTCCATCCTCATACAATTTAATACATATTCTTGGGGAGTAGTCATTCACTCATCGAGATAGACTCTATGCACAGCGCAATAGATAGGAAGAAGAGAAATATTGATAGGCCTATATTTAGTGTACATGATTGGATGAATATCTTCAAGGAAGCCAGAAAGAACGAGAAGGAGCCTTATATCACAAAAGAATTTTTGGTCGAGGACTTCCTGGATCTAAAATATTTCAGTAGCCAGGCAAAATACAAAATAATCTATTGACGAGAATAGTAGTAAAGTCAACTAACATGTTTAAGAGAAGAGCACAGGGGAAAACTCCGGTAAGTCACATTTTACTGTTTTTACAGGAGAGTAAATTATTAAAAGTTTCAAGACTCGTTATAAATTTATTGTTTATGGGTTATCATTAGGGCCGTGACATCGGTATATTTGTATTAGTTTGAGATCGATTGAAGATGAATACACGACGCCAGACGTGTTTCAAGTACAGGCAGCGGAAGCGAATTTGACACATGCCTAAGCAATCACTTTTCGTGTTTTGTATACGATTATTTCGTATTATAAAATCAAGACAATACAATCATTGTATATAGGCTAAGCGTAAAAGGAGTCATACAGATGTTTGACGGAAACGATACAGCTTCCATAAGTAATACCTAAACTCTTCTTGGTGACCCAAATATTAAAAAAGTGTGAATATATTTCATCTAATTTTGGATTTATCCCCTCTACAATCGAATGTCTCGAAAAGATTGGTGTGAAATTGGTGGAGCAAATTTCGTTAGTAAATAATCTCATCTTAAAAGTGAATGATCTGCAAGATGATGTAAGCAAAAAGGTGTATGCGAAAATGAACACAGTAATAAAAAAAACGGTGTTTTCAATTCATTATGCAAAATTGCAAGAGTTCTGTCAGATGACAAGTGCGATTGTTATCAACTTGGTGTAGTAATGAATGATGTGAAATATTTTATATATGCACCCTTCGTTTCAGCCGATGTTGAACGTAGTTCTTCCGCATACAAGGTTATACTATCCGATATTCGGGCGTCATTTTCATTTGAAACTTTGAAAATGAATGTTGTTGTTTATTGCAGCAGCAACCGAAACCAGGCAAAAGAACATGCAAGAAAAGTGAGGTACAGAATAGATGTGATAAATAAATTAATGTAACAGTTAAATATAGGGAAAGCAAAATTGTACGCCATATACGTTTTCGGCATTCTAAAACTGTTATGCAAAACTTTAAATATATATAAAAAAAATCTCTTCAGACTTACGTTTTACCACATTTGTAACAATTTAAGTATGATTTGCAACAATTATTCTTAACCTCACCAGCATTTTAGACCTTTCCAATATAACCCTTATATACAATGATTGTATTGTCTTGATTTTATAATACGCAATAATAGTACACAAAAGACGGAACGTGCTTGCTTAGGCGTGTGTCAAATTCACTTCCGCTGCCTGTACTTGAAACACGTCGACTACATTCTGTCCGGCATCGTGTGTTCACCTTCAATAGATCTCAAACTAACACAAATATACCGATGTCACTGGTCTAGTTATCATTAGACCCCGGACGTCTGTGGCGATTCCAGTGAAGTTGGCTTACCTTTGGCTACTGTAGTGTGAATGAGTGTGTTTGAAGAGGAGACATCGGAAGAGGTAAACATTGGACTCATGCTAGTCAAACATGTAGGGTCTACAGTTCTGTAAAAAGGATACGAACGCTGAATTCGGAAGTAGAATTTCCACTATTACTTTACTAAAAACCTTCCAGTAGCATCTGTTGCTTCGTCTATACTAACAAATATTTTCTTCTCACCCACATTTCTCTAATTTTCTTTAGGACGTCTATATACAAAGGAGGGAAGTAGATTTTACAAAGCGTCGACTCGCTAGAAATGTCTTGCCTAGCGTATTTTCTTAAAAATTCTCGAAAATATATATTCTGTAATTTATTAAATTATAAAATTTGCACGCACCATCATATCACACATATCCCTGCAGAAAGCCTTATTCGTTCATCTTTGTAAATCCGATGGAATCTCTTCACTGCGAGCATGTCTTCTCGTATGTAAGTGTCATTTACCCGCACCTTATACCTCTGAATTGCATATATAATCCTTTCTCCGCGTGAACTGGAAGTATCACCACCGAACTTACTTACAATATGTTTCAATTTTCAATGTTTACGTTTTTATTCTTCGGCATTATGACAAAGACAAAACAAAACTTTAACAATTGCTTCTTTGTACTGCACTGACACTACTGGGAAAGAAAACCATCTATAACTGAACGTTGTACTATTATTTCCTGTTTTGCTATGAAGTGTATTACCAGCGTAATCTATAACCTGTATGAGTGACTTGGGACATTGATAATGTATGATTCTTTATGCAACATCTGTACACAACCGGCGCTAATGGTATTGGTAACGTAATGATTTGATCCCTGTGCATATAATTTGAATCCATGAAATCACCACAATGATCCGGGCACTGTTTATCATCCTTCAAATTTCTCTGGACTAATCAGGTTGTTAAATTATGTTCAATTAAATACACAGTCTACATAATCTGCTATTACACGACATCGAAAACAGAAAAGCGATCATTTTAGACTTCAGGTTTTTCCCCGGGACTCTTCTACAGAAGATAGTTGCCAGATGTGATCGAATACAAGTATGATTAACCATCAGAGTATAAGGAAATTTTCGTTGCAGAGATTAGAGGGACAAGAAAAGTTAAGAGATCACAACAATTGAGACAGGGAAATCAAAAACTCCCTAAGTCCAATAGGCCCTAAACCAAATTTTACAGGAGAGAGGAACAACTTATCATCTGTCTTACTAAATTTAAATATTATACATTTACCTATTAATATTGTGTAAAATTACAATTAAATACTTCAAAACCTAAATTTTTACATGATCTTACGCTACAATTTGAAATAAACATTGTAGGAGTTAGTGGTTTTCTGACTTCCACAGTGAAAAGTGAATAAATATGAGCCATGTGAAGAAAAAAGATAAGAATACCATAATTTCCTTATGAAACATTGGAATATACGAGAAAATGGAAGTTTATTATTAAGATTAACATTGCAACATTTTTTTTAATTTCAAATATATGAGACAGAAAATAAAAAATTACCATAAACCACATCAAAATACACAAATAAAACCACAAACAATACTAAAATGTTAACACAGCCTGATACATGTTACATATTCTGTATTTTCTGTCACTCTCATGTTCTTCCTGTGCATCTAGATTATTATTATTACTGTCCGCAAACAGAGTTTGATAATACATCCTACTTTCCTCAGAAATAAATTACATTAAATTTTGCAAGTCGTTTTGCTTTCTTCTTTCAATGGCAATGTTGAATTGTACTTTAGTTGACTGGGGAAATATGCATCTGTATTGGGTTTCTGGAAGTTAAATCGACTCCTTATTGTGCCTTTCATAGTCTTACTTACATGGATTTCATAGATTTTTGTGAGATTCTGAATACCGCATCACTTTACTCAGCTGGTTGAGCGATAGTGTTGCCACCTACCGAGAAATTAAGCTTGAAATTCAAAAACTCTCTTATTCCGTGGAGTAAGTGAAGTTCTGACTTCCACGAGTTTTAAAACAGCCCCCAGAATGCAGATAAATGTCGAAATTAGTATATCTTGTCTTCCACGCATGCGGGACAAACTAATAAGCACCATCCAGCCCATAACTCAATTTTGTAAAAAATTGTAGTTAGTGGGTTTTTGATCTCCCTGTCTCAATTACTAAACCCTATTCAAAACTTCTTACGATCTCGACCGCAAACAAGAATCATTTGATTTTATTCCGTTACCAGAAAATTGTTCCTTCGAAACTTCATTTGTGATACAAAATCTACCTTTAGGAAATGTCCCATTAAGCACAGCAGAACCGGCTTTTACAGATTCGGATATGGAACTGGAATAAACAATTGCGGTAGGTACGCATTAAAGTAAAATATATGTGAATAGAAAGTGTTGAAATATTGTAATTTAAAACATGATTATATTCTTACTTTAATTTGCAATATATGAGAAAGGTTATGTTAATCAGGAATCAATAGTATTATTTCATTCTATTTGGTGTGTTTTCTTTTTGAGTCTGTCTTTTTTCCCTCATTTTTCTGTATCATCAATAGACCCTAATTGTAAAAAAAATATGTTACTTTGTTTTCTAAAAGAAACAATTTAAGTAAAATGTATTTTGCTTAAATCTTTTCTAGTTACCAATGGATCTAGAAACAGAAGATTTTCCACTGCCTCAAAAAATTTCGATTCAATAATAGTTTTCGAATCAAAACAATTTCAATGATGTCAGTGTATTAACTTCGTTCATTCTGAACCTATTGGTACACTCTAAATTGGGATATAATTTCAATAACTGTGGGAAAGGTAACACCAAAGCATTTGCCATTTCCAGTTTTTATTACACAGGAGAGCCAACAGCAATTGTTAAAATTGTTGTTCACTGCCTAACGCAGTCAGATAAAACACACTACATATTCACTGTCAGGGGAAAGACATTAAGTCATGAACATCCCCCCATTAATTTAGTAGTCTATAAATCGCACAAAATAATAAAAAATGTACCTATAATTTTTCCTGCAAATTATAACTAATATTTATGTATAGTGTTATCTGCAAAGAAAATTTGTTGAAATGTTTGTAAATATAGCGGTAAATACAATGTAGGCCTATATATCAAGGAATTATTATTCAATCGCTTTTATTTCAAAACTGTTATTTTCAACTTCATCAGTAAGCAGACGTAATACAGTAAAGCTGTGATATCAAAGCAAGCGCATTTTTCTGACCTTGACGTCGTGCGCAGGCATCAAGCGCTAAGTATGGAAGGAGGAAGAATTATGTATATGACTAAGCAGCCTGTTGGATTAAGAAAACAGTGGTGTACAAACTTCAAACGGAACGTTAAATTTTATGCCGTTATTTTTATATGGCTTCTTTTTGTTCTATATTATATAATTATATTGTCTGTAAAACAAAAGTACTAACACCAATTATTTCTTAATATTGGCGTTATGTTTTAAACGTTAATAACATAATAAAGAGTTAAGAAGGAATATTCACATAAATTCTATAGTAGTAGGCTACAACTATACTGTACTAAGTGAAAGAAACACATCATTTATAAAGAAAGTGATATTCCAAAGAAAGAGACTAAGTGTGACACAATAAGTTGAAAGCAATATTATAGCTCAAAGCAAAGTTACCTAGGTATATATTTTAACTTTAACTAATATAACATAACAAAAACCCTTATCGCATTATGGTTTTAAGTTGATATTGGTGCGCAAATTTCTATCATCAGATTATTAAATCATTTTCTCAAATTCTGCTGAAGCTATAGAGCTGATGTTTTGTTTATGATTTAACAGTAGTTGCTTTGTTAATTCATTTCCTTACAAACATTTTCCATGCGAATATTTTCAAAATGTTCAGTAGGCCTATACTATCTTTAGTAATACGTATTTACGACATATTAGATTTACGAAAACATTGTTTCAGTACCTGTAAAACTACGAAATAAACATATCTGAAAATTTCACTTTTCTGTAAAAAAAAAAAAAAGTTGAGAAAATAATCCATTTGAATAAAAAGCAAACTTGTGAAAAAATGAGATTAAGATTAAAATTTACGTTCTTATAATGTACTTATACTGCTCAGACAAATCTAAAAATTAACTCTTTATTATGTTATTAACGTTTTCTTCATTTTATCCATTGAATCAGTGCTGGCCATCCCTGTATATACCAAGCGGCATATACTACCTCACTCGTCTGTCTCTTTACTTTCTGCTTTAAAGCGCTTAGGCTCTCCTATTCACTTCTATTCATTGTTTACTGAGCTCTAAAGCGCGCGCTTCCACCTATGGGCATCAGTTGACATGACTGCAGTAAAGTAATATGAAACATTTACATAAAAAGCTGTACGTGCTAGTTTGTCATACATATGACAAGTAAATATAGTATTATTCGGTACAGTATATACAGTATTGATATTTAGTTTACATTATCTTTAGAGTTATATATGATAAACAATGTTCATGCAGTTATCGTACAATAAACAGCTAACACAGAGTTTTAGGAAAATGCAATTTTTCAGTTTCTTCATAAAGTAGCATAGATCACTTTTTCAGTTAACTCCTCAATTCAAGGTTTTGAAAATACGCATGAAAGTTATGCGCAGGCGCGCATTACACAGGTTGAAGGCATCAACAGTCATCAAGCCATTCTGATTGTATAGTCCCTACCTCCACTATGATCCTGCCTATTCCGTATAGTTTAAAAGGGTCGTTGAATAAAGAATAGCTGCAGTGTACGAGCAGCCGAGCTGCCGTGTGTTTCCGAGCGGTGGCGATGCTTGTAATTACAGCTCGCTATCGACACATCGGCCGGCCGTAATTACAGTGCCCCTCGCTCCGCTCACTGACACACTGAACACGGCCCGACGGATGCCCCGTGCAAACAACATCACACCTGAATTGTTGCTCACAAATTTCAAGCCTAAGAAACCGTGTGCTCGTTAATAAGTTTGAATTGTAGCTTGAATTATTATTTACTCGTCCTTAGAAGTACATTAGTCACCAAGTTTGTTATTTCATCAAATATTCGTCGGTTCGATCCCTGACGAAGGAGTTTGAAATTTGAGGTAGAGATAAAAAAAACAATGTTGAAACTGGGAGTTCCGGGCTGTAAAGTCCACTCCCTCATTTGATACCCAGGCGACTTCCTTTGTATTATTATTCTAGTTTTCTAAGGGTTAGCGCCGGTGATAAAAGGGAAGTCACATCCCTCTCCTTCATTGTTAAACAATACAATTGTATGCAGTGTTGCCAATTCAGCGGTTTCCCCGCTAAATCTAGCTTTTTTGGATAACCGTGTCGCGGGTAAAATTATACTATCCCGCTTAGCGGGAATACTAGCGGATTTTAATCTTTAAAGTTACTGAAATGAAATTCATATTAGCATTATAAGCAGGTTTCATAATTACATTTAATTCGTTCAGTGTGTGTTTTGTGAAATAATGGATGTGTTAATGTAGTGAAAATTCCATATTATATATAATTATGTTACAGTTAAAACCCGAAATCCATCAAAACCATTTTCAACTAGTAAAATCTAGTTTAAGCAAATAAAGATAGATAGAAAGTGAGTTTTCGTATGATCTAGAATCAATCTTAGGTTAGGTTTGGTTTGTTTAGGTTTTTGTTTGGTAAAAGCCTAAAAAAAAAAATACCTAAACAAACAAAACCTAACCTGTCACTGATTCTAAATCTTAAGAAAATTCGCTTTCTAGCTATAATTTAAAAATAGTTTTTACTAGTTGAAACTGGTTTTGTCGGATTTTGGGTTTTAACGGTAACATATATAGTGCAATAAAAATTGAAATGTGTTGTGTCTGGAATAAAAGTGTTCAAAATTGCTTTATAGCGCCACATTGGGAACGATAAAAGTGTGCAATATTCGTTACATTGGCGGGCGGATGTCGTTACACTGGCAGGTGAATACTCTATCTTGACTATTATTATTATTATTATTATTATTATTATTATTATTATTATTATTATTATTATTATTATTGAATAATAAGTATACATTAAAATCTAGAGATACGAGGCGCATCCAGAAAGTAAGTTTCCCTATTAAAAAAAAAGAACACACACTTTCAGGAAAACATTTATTGGCAACAGGTACAACAATGTTTCAGCTATTTTTCAACATAGCCATCATCAGAATTGAGACACTTGTCGTATCGTGGGATCAACTTTTGTATCCCTCTGTCGTAGAACTCTGCCGCCTGTGAATGGAACCAGCGTGTGACAGACGTCTTCAGCTCTTCGTCGTTGCCAAAACGCTCACCGGAGGACAGGAATTTCTTGAGGTGCAAGAAAACGTGAAAATCGCTGGGAGCAAGATCAGGACTGTAGGGTGGGTGATCAAACAACTCCCAGCCAAATTCCGTCAAAACAGCTGCTGTGCGCCGAGCCGTATGTGCACGAGCATTGTCATGGAGGAGCACAACACCTGCAGTAAGCATTCCACGCCTCTTGTTTTGAATGGCACGTCGCAATTTTCGCAGTGTTCCACAGTAACGGTCTGCGTTCAGTGTTTCACCTCTTGGAAAGAAGTCAATGAGCAGAATGCCCTTCCTGTCCCAGAACACCGTGCACATCACTTTCCGTAGCCTACCGACAGCGTCTGTTTGAATTTCGTCCTGACCGGAGATCCACTATGCCGCCAATGCATTGACTGCTGCTTGGTTTCCGGGGTGAAGTGCGAAATCCAAGTATTATCTCCCGTGACGATCCTGTCGAGGAACTCGTCGCCGTCATCGTGATACCGTTGCAGAAATGTCAGTGCTGCTCCTATAAACGTTGCATTTTGTGTTCGGGTGTCAGGTTTTTCGGCACCCACCTGGCACACACTTTTTTGAACAGCAGGTGCTTAGTGACAATCTCATGCAACAAGGATCGCGATATCTGCGGAAAATGGCTGCTCAGCTCCGTAATCATGAAGCGACGGTTCTCCATGAAGCACTGCCGCACCAGCTCAACACGATCATCATTGATGAGGAACGGTCGCCCACTGCGCTCTTCATCATGGACACTTTGACGACCTTCGGAAAACTGCCTACACCAGCGACGCACTATCTGCTTACTCATGATGTTCTGCCTATAGACCTGTCAGAGCTGCTGATGAATTTCAATTGGCGCAATGCTTTGTGCATTAAAGAACTTTATCACCGACCGAACCTCGCAGGCGGCGGGAGAAGGAATAAGAACTTCCATTTCGGACCACTGCTGCCACGCTACTGGCACCAGGCGGGACCTGTCCGGCTGGAATATGATTGATACGTCATAGATCTGTTACGCATGCGCAATTGACACGACTAATTACGTTTACTTTCAAGGGGAAAAAAATCGGGAAACTTACTTTCTGGATGCGCCTCGTATTTGTTAGAAAATCGCGGTTTTTCGAAAGCCATCTAGCGGCATTATACGAACAACTATTGGCAACACTGATCGTATGTGTCTACTATGCCTACTGTGTAATATGTAACCAGTTCCAATAAAGGCTAAGACATTATCTAGCAACATGGAAATGACTCCACGAGAACTTAACAGCTGCCACAAAAAATAACAGAAACTAATTGGGGACAACAACGTGCTAATTGGCTCAAAACAAAGGAACAATCAGAAATAAGAATATTAAATGTGACTTGATATAAGCCATTTTGATATGAGCGGAGTCATCCTTGAGGAAATCGTTAACGCAGAAGTTGCAAGTTGCCTCATATTACAAAGAGAAAATAATGACTCCCATTTCATCAAGATGAAGTGAGTTGATTTTCATCGTTACAAAGGAAATAAACAGGAGAAATTGTATTAAGTTAATATTTTAAAATAAAATAGACTAAAATAGATTCTAATGTCAAATTAGACATTTTTAGATTTTGTAAATTTAGCATCATTATTACAACAATATATGCAACGTACTGACACAGCTTAAAATGAGTCTCTCTCTCTCTTTACGAACAATAGATTTTTATTTAAAACCCGATGTCTAAGTGATGATGATGATGATGATTATGGTGATGACGACAACGATGATTATTTTTATTTGGTTCTTTAACGACGCTGTATCAACTACGAGGTTATTTAGCGCCGATGAGCTTGATGATAGCGAGATGGTATTTGGTGAGATGAGGCCGAGGATTCGCCATAGATTACCCCGACATTCACCTTACGGTTGGGGAGAACATCGGAAAAAAACCCAACCAGGTAATCAACCCAAGCGGGAATTGAACCCACGCCCGAGCGCAACTTCAGACAGGCAGACAAGCACCTTAACCGACTGAGCCACGCCCGTGGCTACGATGATTATCCATTTACACTTTAGGTATTGAGCGTTTTCATCTTCTTTGTCGTCACTTTTGTGAAACTTTTCTATCACCACTGGATATTTGAATCCATTTGTTTTGATAGGGCATCAGTCACTAATATGCATCATGTGCAAAATAAAAACAAATCACAAAAAGTAAATCAATATCATACATTACAAATTATATTCTTCTCAAAATATCACGTACATTATTAAGAAACTTAAAAAAATTGGACAATTATATTTTCTTAAACCTCTCAATATAGTCTTTGTTGGTTTCTTAAAATTTACGTCAATTGACCGAAGACCTTAAATAAATCAATTTGCAAAGACCGTGTGGTGATGATGGAGCAAGGCCGCCGCTAAAGATAATACAGGACAAAAACGCAAATGACATACTGTACATCTAACTTCTGTGAAGAGAGATAAATTACAACTCCTCTTTTGGGATTCGAACATGGATCTCTGCGTTTGTAGCTCTTAAAGAACCGCTTGAATATCAACGAAAGATTTGCATTTTAGTTACTGCATGCAACGTGTAATGATAAAGCGAGCACTGTTTATTATACTGCGTTGTTAATAAGTGAATTAGTAGTAAAATTATTTTCGTTCATTTCAGCAGAGAATTGGAGAAGATATTTTTAGAACAGAGATTACAATGCGATGTCGAACCCATGATGACACGTTTCTCGCGTTCCCCCCTCGACCGCGGGCACTCTGTCACCTCGCAGACAAACATTCTCTTTTTCTTCTCTATTTCAGCATGCAATAACCTGCATGATTCGGGACAACAAAATATGCTGTTACTTTGACATCAGATATCAAACTTTGATGTCTAACTTTGTGGTTTGTAAAATTACAGTCATTTCAGGTCATATCGCGCCAGAGTCACAAGACAATGATAGAGAAATACTGTGATTTTTGTTCGGTCTCGTTTGCAATTCAATGCAAGTCTCTATCACATACAAATATTTATTCAAAACATCCAAATTCGCTCTTCCCGTCTGGCTTATTATAATAATGGCACAATTTCACATCAGTTCATAAAAACAGGCGCCGCAGGAGACTTCATGTCTGACTGCGATCACAAAGGTTTTTAGGCGCCTAAAAATACAATAGGCCTATATGTTCATGAAACATGTTCAAATATTTTTGTTAATATCAGCAGAATGAATCTGATGTATTTAAATTTTTTTTTCTAACCGACATTTAAAAGTGTACGGAGATTTTATGAAATCGAGAAAACAGAGAAGCATCACCATTGTTCGAAAGGGAACCATAACCTACGCATACTGGTACTCATTATAATGTTTATAATTTTAATTTTAAATTGAGAGAATACAGATAAATGAAAAACGGAGAGCAACAAGGAAGGGTCAAAGAGAAAAAATGAAAGAATTATAAAAGAAAGAAAATAAACAATGGCTGAAGAATGAAAGGAAAGTAAGAATAACAAAATAAACGAAAGAGAAAAAAGGAAAACTAAAGAAGGAAGGAAGAAAGAGAAAACAAAGAAAGAACGGACGGAGAGAAAAACCAAAAAAGAAAGAAATGAGAGAAATGAAACTGAAGGAACAGACGAGAGAAAATGCGAAATACAATAGAAAGGAAGAAATAATGAATCAGAAAATAAAGGATGAAAATGAAAGAGAGGGAAGGAAGAGATGAAAGAAAATAAAGATGTAAATAAATAGAAATATAATGAATGAGAGATACAGAGAAGTAAGATACAAAAGAAGAAAGAGAAAAAAGATAGTCAAACAGAATGAAAAAAATATAGAAAATGCATATAAAGGAGAGAAGACAAAAAATAAAGACGAGAACGAATACACAAATACAGAAAATATAACGAAAGAAGGGAGATAAATAAAGAAAGAAAAAAGAGTGGAACAAAGAAAAATAAAGTAAGAAGGACGGAAAGAAAGAATGGCATAAAGAAGAAAATATAAATAAGAAAAAGAAATCTAGAAAAAATGAGAATAGGAAATAAAAATTATGGCTTATTTAACGACGCTCGCAACTGCCGATGTTATATCAGCGTCGTCGATGTGCCGAAAGTTTGCTCCGCAGGAGCTCTTTTACATGCCAGTAAATCTACTGACATGAGCCTGTCTCATTTGAGCACACTTAAATGCCATCGATCTGGGCCTGGATCAAATCCGCAACCTTGAGCACAGAAGGCTAGGGCTATACCGACTTCGCTACCCAGGCCGACACGAGAATAGAAATAAGGGGCATATAGAAAGATATAAAAGAGGAAGAAGGAAAATTAAAACTGAGGAAACTAATAATCTAGAGGGAGAGCCAAAAATTTTAATTATTTATTTCATTCATTCATTCATTCATTCATTCATTCATTCATTCATTCATTCATTCATTCATTCATTCATTCATTCATTCATTCATTCTGGTGTAGTTAAGGCCATCAGGCCTTCTCTTTCACACCACCAGAAATACAAAGACAATAATGTAAATAAAAAAGAAAAATCACACTATAAACAAATAACGCCACACAAAAATATACTCAGGTTGCAGTCTCACAAACTTTAAATATGTCATCAAGTATCGTAATTAATTAACTAATTAACTAACATAAACAAGAAACTTGCAATTTTAATCTAGAATAAAAAAGCACAAATCAACACTTCTAGCAATACCTAAAAACCATTAAAAAGACAAAATTTTCCAATTTAATTTTGAATTGAGATAAAGTCCGGCAGTCCCTGACGTCATTAGGTAACGAATTCCAGAGGCGAGGTATTTCTATAGTATAGGAAGATGAGTATAAAGACGTTATATGATGAGGGATAGAAAGAAGAGTGACGAAGAGGTAAAGAACGAAATGAGAAAAAGGAAAAAGGAAAGAAAGGACGTAATGAAGAAAGATATAAAAATGATAAGAATATGGAAGGGCAAAATGAAACTAGGAAGACAAAAAGGAGGAAAGAATTAACTAAAGAAAGGAAGAAAGAAACATTAAAGACGTAACAAAGGAAGGAAAGAAAGATAGATAGATTAGTTACTGATGCCACATCTTACCAGTTGAAATATGTATTTGAGCTCCAATCTGTTGACCATTTGTCTCACTCCAGAATTCAATATCCCTTTGAAAAAGGATGTCAAAAGTTTTTAAGGATACAAAATAGAAAATGGTAGACCCACTAACTACAAGCAGTTAAAAGATGAGAAATTCTACCGCTAACCTCTGGTTCACGAAGCATAATATCCTCAGTCGCAAAGCCTTGATAAAATAAAGTTTGAAGTGACTAGCGTGAACATTAAATTGTGACTTTGTGGTTTTTCATCGCTGTATCTGCTCGCCATATAGATTTCAATAACACTAATTGAGCTGCGATGAAAGTCGAAACAAGTTAGAGAGTTAGATTCGAATCAGTGACCCGCAGCACGAACGAACGAAAGTACGGTTGACATTCTGCATGCAATCTTACTTGAGGAATGTGACATCTCGCCGGCTGCATGTTCCGAGTACAGCAGGGATTTGCTGCCGGCAAGAGTCGCGAGTGACACGTCACTTACAGAACTCACGTATTTAGAGGCTATTTGCTTTTTATTAAAGCTTCGTTAATATTAGTTGCACAAATATTACATTTTATACTGCATGTCATGCGAGTATCTAGCTTATCGGTCGTCTTCTTATAAAAAGCGAACTGTAGTTTCAAAAGTCAGTTATGGCACATCGTTAACAAAATTAGAGCGTCGTCATCACCGTAGAACATAATCATCGCTATCAACATTATCGCCACAGACGAACGGACAAGCAAACAAACAAGCGAACAAACGAACGAGCGAACGAACAAACGAGCGAACAAATGAACGAACAAACAAATAGATAAATAAAATAAATAGAATAAACAAATAAACAAATAAATAAATAAATAAATAAATAAATAAATAAATAAATAAATAAATAAATAAATAAATAAATAAATAAATAAATAATCATATTACACAGAGTACTGTAACACATCACTCAATTTACAAAAAGTTACAATATTGGCCTATAGGCTAGACTTTTGTAGGTTTCAGTACTGAAAAAGACTTTTGAACAAACTGACAAGAAAAGTTCTTCATTGTAGAAAACCTATTAAACTCTCAAGGGAAGTTCTAAAATTTATCAGGTCGAAGTCTCTTCCATAAAAATGCACACGAGTAAATATTGCAAATAAACTTGAATATGAAACATAGAGTAATTTAGAAATAATAATAATAATAATAATAATAATAATAATAATAATAATAATAATAATAATAATAATAATTGTATTTGGTGAATAATTCCCCACACATAAAAACACAAACACACAATACAACACAAAAACGCACGCGCACACGCACACGCACACACACGTCAGCTGACTCTAGATTTACGAGTTATAACCGAAAGATTACATTCAACGACAAAAAATAATTAATAACAATAATAATAATAATAATAATAATAATAATAATTATCTATACATTTTTTTTTCAGACTGACAAATTGCATTTACAGTAACACATGGACAATGTAATGAATCTTCGAGTAAAATGTTTATCTACTCAGAACTCGCAACAAATTCTCAAATATTTTCCACCAGCTTCAATCCACGCATGGACACATCGGATCACGGCTACATTCAATGTACCTACATCGGCAGCTAGAGTTGTCTTATTGATAACATCAATTAATTAATTTTGTTATTGTATAGGACAATTGATTGAATCAAGAAGCTAGTGGACTTTATCTCAAAACCAAGAGTTTCATGTAGTCTTACAAATGGCTTTTAGAGAACCCGGAGGTTCATTGCCGCCCTCACATAAGTCCATCATCTGTCTCTTTCCTGAGCAAGATTAATCCAGTCCCTATCATAGCTCACCTCCCTGAAACCCATTTTAATAATATCCTCCCATTTACGTCTCGGCCTCCCAATATGCATTTCTGGTTTCCTTATACGTGTTACATGCCTTACCCATCTCAAACGTCTGGATTTAATGTTTAAAATTGTCAGGTAAAAAATACAATGCGTGCAGTTCTGCGTTGTGTAACTTTCTCCATTCTCCTGTAACTTCATCCCTTAATGTAGTATTTCGATCATAACTCATAAACGAAGCATTTTCGGACATAAGTAGGCCTATATACAGTGTCCCAGGAGGAATGTAAAAAATTTCAAGATATTAAAGTCTGAGTTAACATATCGATTTAACCTGGTATACCTATGTCCGAAATTTAACGGTTGGGAAACTTTTAAATGGAGGGACGCTTTGTGGACGTATTTCTACACTGTGATATGATACATGATTAAAAATGCTGCTTATTGCGCTGTTCCAATACGTTTATTTCATAATTAGCAATAAGTACAAACTCAGAAATTAAAATAATTACACAAGACAAATTACAGAGATTGTCCTTATGGATTTCATAAATTGTAAATTCGTATCAGGTACCGGTACCGGTTGACTGGGTAAACGTCGTCTTTATTCCTCAACAACAGTCAATGCATTGCCATTACAACATTCAAAAACAAAAATAATGCCTGTATATTCGCTATGCAACTACACGAATTAAATATGAAGTGAACGTGTATTCAGTTGTGTATTCTGCGCTGACGTTGCGGTGCTCAGATGCTGCCGTGTTCAAAAAAAATTGTATACCATGTCAAGTATACCTAGTAAATGAAACCGCAAGACGTTCTAGTATTTCTCCCCAACTGTTAGACTTCGGACATAGGTATATCAGACTAAATCGATGTAGGTTAACCCAAGCTACATTATCATGAAGTATTTTACATTCCCCCTGAAACATTCTGTATATGATATCCTTTTCTTATTTAGGAGTAAATTTCACCCCTGAATTTATACAAGTATTTCAGAGTCACTCTGTAATCGTTGCGAGTACGTACTCTTATATTGCCTCTATTGTAATGTAATACGTGACGCTGGTAGCTTGCTTTGGTTAAATACAAGTAGAAAAGTTAATCAAGTGCTGTTAAGACTTACTTTTAAATAGTCAACTTTATTGTCTTTTTCAAACCCATATTTTGTGTCCTTTTTTGTTTCTCTGTTCCGAATGGACGGCAGCTTGAAAGTTTGCTGTATCAGTGGAATTGGTGATAGCGGGTGGTATTTGGCGAGATGAATCCGAGAATTCGCCATGGGATTATGTAAAATGGGAAGAACTTCGAAAGAAACCAATCAGGTAATCAGCCCAAGCGAGTTTCGAATCCGTTCCAGTGCAGTCTCGTTTACTGAGACAGAGTCTTATTTAGCGATTCAGGACCAGATAGTATATACCAAATATTTTCGGAAATATACAGTGTCTCAGAAATAAACCAACAAAATGTTCTGGAATGTTCTTTAATTAAGAAAAAAAATACATACATAAACGCAAAAAATTTCGTTCTTTGAACTCAAATAGTTCCTGAGATATAAAAAAATGATTTGTGATTAGGCAGTGTGTTGGTATACATCATATGCATTGGATATTTGTTTACTACCTGCCATCGAACTGTTCGATGAACTTGCTGCGGAATCCTAAAACAGCTCTCCATGCACTGTCTAGTCACTCTAAGCTAGGTTCAGTTTACTTGATTTTACCTATTAAAAAGTGAAAATCATTTGAGCGAAAAGAATCAAAACATAGGGAATGACTTTCGTAAACATTACACTTATCCTTTCCCTTTTTAAGCCTTTCAGAGATGTTTTTAATTTCCATTATTAGGACTGGGCTTTACAAATTCACAGAGTAACTTGAAAAATATTTAAAATAGGACTGTGGGATTTTCATTACTACATTTAATTTGTCAGTACATTTTGAGACATTCCATATATTGAAAGAACCTGAGAAAGAAAAAATGAATATAGGAAAACACCTGAAACAATTCAATATTTTACTCCCCGCTGCAAATGCTTTATTAAAAAAAAAATGGCTCAAAAGCCATAATAGAGGCCTACTAGTAGGACTAAGTTGGATACACAAGAAACAATTTCGTCAGCACATTAAGAGATAGATAATCTTACACATCTGTTTACTACAAATGTAAATCGGGTAACGTCTTGGATAATAAGAAGTACCGTACAAACTTTACCAGATTCATTGTAGCACCGTTGTAGTCAAAATACAAAACAACATAAATCACCTGGATATAGCATTTGTCGATACAGGAAACAAAACCACTAACATAATTCATATTGCCGTACCAGAAACACACAGTCTGCAAACGACATGAATGAAGAAGCTTATCAAATACGATACGCGGGTTCAGTAGTCACTACCTAGGCAGCGTATAATAATTGCATGCAATCCTGTCGGGATATACGAATTATGTATTCAGTAAGCAACAAATGACTAGATTTCATTGAAGGGATAACAATATCTAGCACACCATTGGTAAAACGTATCTTTCCAATGGTACTGTAGACGCTTATTAGTCAACATAAACATAGATAGAACAATTACTCCAGCCCATAAAATTAATCATACATAATTGCATTACTTAACTGAGAAATAACCTATAGGCCTACAAATAACCAAGACAAAATGATAAAAAAACACATATGTAGGCTATATGAAGTAATCAAAAAGTGACGCAGCTGAATTTTGAATTTAGAAATAAATCTCTGTAATAATAATAATAATAATAATAATAATAATAATAATAATAATAATAATAATAATAATAATAATAATAATAATAATAATAATAATAACAATAATACTTACAAATGGCTTTTAAGAGCCCGCAGGTTCATTACCGTCCTCACATAAGCCCGCCATTGATCCCTATCCTGTGCAAGATTAATCCAGTCTCTATCATCATGGCCCACCTCCATCAAATCCATTTTAATATTATCCTCCCATCTACGTCTCGGCCTCCCCAAAGGTCTTATTCCCTCCGGCCTCCCAACTAAGACACTATATGCATTTCTGGATTCGCCCATACGTGCTACATGCCCTGCCCATCTCAAACGTCTGGATTTAATGTTCCTAATTATGTCAAGTGAAGAATACAATACTTGCAGTTCTTCGTTGAGTAACTTTCTCCATTCCCCTGTAACTTCATCCCTCTTAGCCTCAAATATTTTTGTAAGAACCTTATTCTCAAGCACCCTTAATCTCTGTTCCTCTCTCTAAGTGAGAGTCCAAGTTTCACAACCATGCAAAACAACCGGTAATATAACTGTTTTATAGATTCTAACTTTCAGATTTTTTGACAGCAGACTAGGTGACAAAAGTTTCTCAACCGAATAATAACAGCCATTTCCTATATTTATTCTGCGTTTAATTTCCTCTCGAGTGTCATTTATATTTGTTACTGTTGCTACAACAACAGCAACAGGAGCAGCAGCAGCCTGAAATTCTAACAGAGGAGACTATCAAATTCGAACTCCCAGACGACTTATAGATATTGACAGAGCAGAGAAATACTGTGCTATGATACAACGAAAGAAGGAAAGCAAGGTGTGTGGCAAATTACAGCAACACTCCCTAGAGTGAAGGATAAGAAGAGAAATGAGAAGAAACTTTCTCTACTCGTTTCAAATAGGCCTACATGGAAGTGAATGAGAGGCTAAAATAAAAACTACCTGTGACCAAGAAGAGGTAAACATTATCCAAATTACACAAATATTATTATTATCTACGAGAAGTATTTCGAAAAGTTACAAAAAAGTTTGAAGAAGACAGAACTTGCTTTAAACAGCTACATGTCATTACAAACGTCCGCCATTCTATCAGTTTGTCCTCTACTTCATCATAGCCTCACAGTAAGCGAGCAAGAGAAAGATAACTTGTCCTGAACTTCGTCAAATCATTACACTAATCAGGCAGCTATAATATCTTTAACCGCGTCATGAATTAGAAGACTCTTTCTATCCTCCTTCAATTCACGTTTCATTCAAATTTCTTCTGAGTTGTTGGTTATTAGTTATAAACCGGTGATGCAAGATGAGATTTAATTAGCCTACTTCGCTTTCTGTTTACTTCGATTTTTGCTCTAAGCTAATTACTTTTTAGAATTTTATGCAGTTCGCAATGCACAGATAAGTGAGTTTTTCAACATTTTGCTTCCACATTGTGCACAAAAATGCAGAATTCAATTTCATATAGCAGCGATGTCAAGGTCAAGAGCACGTAGACGCTTCTGCGTGCGATCAAGGGCTCCCTGGTTGCAATGAATCTATTCTGCAGGCAGCAGCAGAGAATAAGAAGGGGTGAGCAAAGTGAGGCCTGTTGGCCTGTCACTGCAAGTTGAATTAAACTGTTTTTAAATAATAGATAATGCGTTACATTCATACAAGACAACAAGAAATCAGAACATGTTTTGTAGAGTGTGCACTTCTAATAAATACAATGAATTATACAATAGTAGGCTACAATAAATAATAAACATAGCTTCTCCTTAACTTATACAGTATCAGATAATAGCTAGAATATAATTAATTTTTATATAATTATCTAATAATCCAACTAGTATAAAAACATTGTTTTCCTGTTTTAAACTTACCATTACAAAAGTGAAAGAAATTACAGGACATTGTGCATACGGAAAAATTAAATAACAGGATTGCAACAAATAATAAACATAGAATATTTTTTATCTTAGAGGCTTTAGTTAATGAAAATGAAATGAAATGATTAGCCTAAAAGTTAAGGGCAAAGGCCTCCTCCTATAGAGGGAGAGCTCTATTTGTCTCACACGGTGAGCTACTCCGCGTAAGAGATGTTTACAAACTTGGAATTGTTCACTTGGTTCACATTTTGCACTGTTGGATATTGTTCGCTTGTTTCTGTCGCACTGGTTTTAGTCGCTGTTCACTTGTCTTCTTAGGTTTTTCCAGTCTTCCCTATGTCTTGCTCTGCTTGGCCAATGGTTCCTTCCCTACACGTTCACTGAAAAGGTCTTCTTGGTCTTCCGTGTGATCTCTTGCCAATGCGGGGATCCCAAAGTGTGACTGTCTGCGTCCATCTTCCGTCTCTAAGTCGTGCAACATGGCCTCCTCACTTCCATTTGGTGTTGGTGGCTTACAGTGCTGGATCTTTAATTGCTGACATCTTTTGTAGCACTTCGTTTGGAACTCTGTCCCTCAGTGATAAGCCTAGTATCCTTCTCATCATCTTTCTTTGGCATATTTGGAGACTGTTAATGAAATGAAATGAAATGATTAGCCTAAACAATGTCCCGTTAAGGGCAAAGGCCTCCTCCTATAGAGGGAGAGCTCTATTTGTCTCACGCGGTGAGCTACTCCGCGTAAGAGTGGAATTGTTCACTTGGTTCACATTCTGCACACTTTGGTATTGTTCGCTTGTTTCTGTCGCACTGGTTTTAGTCGCTGTTCACTTGTCTTCTTATGTTTCTCCAGTCTTCCCTATGTCTTGCTCTGCTTGACCAATGGCTTCCTACTCGTTCACTGAAGAGGTCGGCCCATCTTCGTCTTGGTCTTCCGGGTGATCTCTTGCCAATGCGGGGATCCCATAGTGTGACTTTCTGCGTCCATCTTTCGTCTCTAAGTCGTGCAACATGGCCTCCCCACTTCCATTTGGTGTTGGTGGCTTGCAGTGCTGGATCTTTAATTGCTGCCATCTTTTGTAGCACTTCGTTTGGAACTCTGTCCCTCAGTGATAAGCCTAGTATCTTTCTCAGCATCTTTCTTTGGCATATTTGGAGACTGTTACGAAGTTTGGCAGTAAGAGACCACGTCTGGCACCCATATAACAGTACAGGAGTTACGCAGGTCTCCAATATTTCTACTCTGAGTTTCTTGCTGAGTGTTCCCTCCAGTATGATGAACTTGAGACTCCAGAATGCCTTCCACGCGAGAGAAATCCTTCGTTTTATTTCCTTCTCTGTCTTCTGATGAAAGGAGACTAGCTGTCCTAGGTATACGTATTCAGACACGTATTGTAGTTCTGCACCATCAATTATTATGGGTGACTCCGGCCCGTTCGACATTACTTGTGTCTTGGTCATATTCATCAGGAGGCCTGCTGATCTGCTGGCGTTGCATAAATCTTGGAGCATTGACTGCAGTTCTCTGGGTGATTTGGCGAACAATACGACGTCATCAGCAAACCTTAGATTATTTAGTCTGGTGCCGTTGATGTTTATTCCACAATTTCTGTTCCAGTTCAGTTTGCGAAAAATGTCTTCTAATACACTTGTGAATAATTTTGGGGAAATTGGGTCTCCTTGTCGCACTCCTCTTTTGAGCCCGAATGGTCGTCCTTCGATCTCGGTTTTCACTTTGGCACAGCTTTGATTATACAGTTTATTTAGTATCGTGATGTATTTGTTGTCGACTCCCTGCGTATGTAGTGCTTGCATTACACTCGAGTGTTCAACCGAATCGAAAGCTTTGCTATAATCTACAAAGGCCAGGTATACTGTTAAATGAAATTCTTCAGCCTTTTCCATGATCTGGCTTACGGTTTGGAGATGGTCTGCCGTGCTGTGCCCTGAGCGGAACCCCGCTTGTTCGTTAGGTTGATTTTCATCCAGGGTTTTCGTTAACCTTCTAGTAATTGTTTTCGAAAACAGCTTATATAAGTTAGACATGAGACTTATTGGCCTATAATTGTTTAGGTCATCTTTTGTGCCTTTCTTGTGGAGGAGGATTATAGTACTTGATTTCCACTGGTCCGGTATTTCCTCCGTGTCCAGAATTTTGTTGTATATAGTGGTGATGGTCGGTATCAGATGATCTGCGGCTTGCTTCAAGAATTCATTGTGTAGACTGTTAATGAGGCCTACCTAATTAATTGCTATGTAACTGTTACACACTTAATAATGTACTTATTATATGAACAGCACATTTATAGAAACAAATTTAAATTCCTGACTTCCCGTCTAATACAGAAGTGTTTCTTCTTGTTTTACCCGACACCAACATTCTTATGTCCGGCGAAATTATGTTTCCTGCACCATGACGTAGCATAGCACTCTTATTATCTTCTGATAATCTTGGTATTAGTCTTGATTTTGTGAGGTTCATAAGTGAGGAAAATTGCACACATACGTGCTTACTGTCAAATATAGAAATAATTTGCGCCGCAAATATTCGTACCCTGGATATATTACCAGGCAAAGCGAACTTCCAACTTGACTCTGTTCACGCAATTCAAAGAACCTGGAGAGAACTTATCCTCGGCTTAATCAAAGGACATCACAATGGTAAGAACCATTGTCAAACTGAAAATCTATGAACGACATATCTTCACAATTTTTTAGACAGAATTTATAACGAGTCTATATTATTAGCATCCATACTTTTTGTACTTTATTCTGTAAACTTAAATGCAACGCAGCGGGGAAGAACCTCTACAGTACATCTAAACCTATATTTATTACCATTTAATGTCAATAAAACAACAAAATTTCAATACATCATAATGTACATCAATTAATAATTTCAGGCGTTTCACATTGCTCCTCTTCGTAACTAACTGCTTTCCATATATCAGACAAAGAACATTTTCGTCTCTTTCACTCATAAAAAGTCAGCAGTCCAGTCAGCCTAAAACTTACTGATCGACTTCTCCTCAATGTGTAATGTGAGTACAACCGTTGATTTGAGTTCATCAGTGACTTGTACCTGCGTGCCGTACGTGCTCTGAACAGCGCATACGGACGATGAGGCACGCTTGCGCTCTCGTTGACATCACTGTCATATAGTCTACATGACGGAGAAATAAACTAAACCATTACCTGTAATAAAAGACTGAAGTATGCATAATATGCTCACATTGCAAAGGACTTAATTTACAATGCTGACCTGCAACTCGATCTTTGTAGTAACTGTTGCACAGTTGGAAGGACAGGAAATTCGTTGGTTGGAAATTATCACTCAAACTATAGCAAGATTGAGAAAGATTTTATGCACCTTCGGGGTTTCGCTTGATAGTGAAAGTTTGAAGTCTTGTAAATTACTAATATAATTGCTTAACGTGGAACAAATCAATTGAATCAAGTCATTAATTAGAGAATGGATATAATTAATACATTTATAGAGCGATAAATTCTATCAATTTTTAAGGAAGACATTAATTGAATCATGATCATCAATTACAAATGGAAATCACATCAAAGCTAAAAATATATTCACACTTTTCTTATTTAGTATAAGTTTTAGATGCAGCGACTATAACTAGATGTAACTTCTTAGGCTTGCAGTATGTGATGAGATCATGCTTTATCTTTTTTTTTTATTATCAAATTTAATAAACCCTATTTCACCCTGAGGTATATTAGGGTTATAGTTGGCATCAAAATACATATTTTATAACCAAAAAACTATAGTAAAATTAGAATATAAAATTGTGGTCATAGTTACAATTCACATGAATTATGTAGAAGAATGCACCTTAATGAAAGAATGGATCCTGTTAAAGATTAATGAGATGTTTGAGGAATAATCAATGCAAAAGATATACAAGAATGTCTAACCGTTTCAGAGTAAATACACGACCTTAAAAATATAATCAATAGTACATTAATATAACAAAGTTTGACTTTCACTTTCAAATTAATACTTAATTCATGAACAATGGAACAATTAAGAGTAATAAAAGGACATTACAAGCAATGATTTACAGTTACAAGTTAAATACGTGATTCAGGAACAAGTACAATGATTAAAATAATAACACAAGTAATGACTTATAACTAACGAATAACGAAATTCTTTAAGGGCAATATATAATAATAGGGGCAATACAAAAGATTTAAAAACAAATGTAAACAGTAAAGGAATAGTAGAAAAATTGGCTTAAAATTACAAGTTAAACACATTCTTTTTAAAGCAATAGGTAATAACAAAGAGATATAATATCAATACACTGACTGTAATTACTGATTAAACACATTATTTTAAAAACAAACACGCAAAGGATCAATAGCTATTTTCAGGCATTATATACATGGACCATGTCTTTAATTCACATCTTCTTGACGTTACTTCGTATATAATTTTGTGTTTCAATCTTTTCAATTTGTTATTTTCCACTGTAACAACAAAAATATGTTTCATAAAGCCTCAAGGTATTTCTCCATATTTATTTCATCATGGTAATCTTTGTCAATGGCAACCTGTAATGGTTATAGGAAGAAATATTTATACAGGGTGTTTCAAAAATACGAGGCATAATTTAAGGTATGTATTTCCCACGTAGACAATCAAAATAGTTCATTACAACATGTGTCCGGAAATGCTTTATTTCCGAGTTATGGCCTTCACAACATTGAAATTCACCGGAACGTTTTTCTTTCCGCAGGTCGTTGCCGTCAAAGGAGACATTAAGAGGGCACTCTGACAGTTCATTCCGAGGCGAAGGTTACATTCAGTGTTGTGTAGGCGTTAGACTGTGCGACATGTATTCAAATCAAGAGCTGGCAGAGATACACTTCATGTACGGTAAGGCGGACGGCAATGCTGCGCTGGCTCGTCGTTTGTACCAGGAGAGGTACCCACAGCCACAATGTACAGATCGGAAGATATTTGTACGTCTCCATTACCGTCTGTGCGAGTATGGAAAATTTAACTCTCCTGGTTTGGGAAGGGGACGACCAAGATCTACAACTCCAAAAGTACAGGAGGAGATTCTGGAGGCTGTGAACATGACTCCTTCTATCAGCACACGAAGGGTAGCGTTGCAAGTCAATGTTCCTCATACGACTGTCTGGAGACTGTTGAAAGAGTATCAATTGTATCCTTATCATTTGCAACGTGTACAGGCCCTGTCACCAGCAGATTACCCTGCACGAGTTAGGTTCTGTCAGTGGTTCTTGCAGCAGTGTGGTGTAAATCCGAACTTTCCTGCCTTAGTATTATTTACAGATGAAGCACAGTTCACACGAGATGGCATAACAAATTTCCACAATCAGCATGTACGGGCGTATGAAAACCCACATGCAACTGTTCCATCTCATCACCAGGTGCGGTTCTCCCTCAAAATGTGGGCCGGTATCATTGGTAATCGATTAGTTGGACCCCCTGTACTTGTAAACAGACTTACGGGGCAGGCGTAGACAAACTTCCTGGAAAACACTATACCTCATGTTTTAGAAGACACTCCACTGATCAATCGTCAACACATTCACTTCTTGCATGATGGCGCTCCTGCACACTTGAGTCGTACGGCTCGCCGGTACTTGGATCGCAGGTTTCCTGATCGATGGATAGGTAGAGGTGGCCCAATCGCTTGGCCTCCACGCTCACCTGATCTGAACCCTCTCGATGAAGCATTTCCGGACACATGTTGTAATGAACTATTTTGATTGTCTACATGTGGGAAATATATACCATAAATTATGCCCCGTATTTTTAAACACCCTGTATAAAATAAAACAGCTATTAAACGAATTATTTTAAAAGCAATAAATAACTATACTAAGAGATGGCTTAAAATTTACGAATTAAATACATTATTTAGTAACAAAAATTGGCAATAAGAAAGTATTACAAGAAATGGCTCAAAATTAGAAATCAAATACCTAATTAAAATAAAAATTAAAACCAATAGTACAATATTATAGTATGTGAAATTGATGACTTACAGTTTCATAATAGTTGATTAGAACTAATACGATTTTTTTCCCGGAATAATTTAACATTTTACAGTTTCACGAATATTCTATTCAAGAAGGATATGAAATAATTATATGATTTAGAGCTGGTAAATATATTGGTTAGCGGTTTGGTAAATGTATAATTTAAAGTGTTCAGTAACAACTCAAACTCGTATCTTTCACGGCAAAAGACTGGGCAATCATATAATACATGTTTGACATCTTGAGATTCCTCCCCACAAATACAAGTTCCATCATCTTTAATATGGAATCTATTTAAGTATTTCCCGAATTTTCCATGCCCAGTCAAAAACTGTGTCAGTACAAAATTTAGCGTTATTACTTTACATTTATTTCGATCATAGACCATTGGAAAATATAGCTCTTTTGTAAGAATTCCCTTATCACTACTGACCCATCTTTCGTTCCATTCTTGCATATAATGTTCTTTGGCTACTTTTTTGATATATGATATCGGACATAAATTGTACGACAGTGGCACATCACAGTTGGCTGCCATCTTTACCGATTTTCTTATTTTATTTCTGCTTCTTCTCCTCTTTGGTTTTTCCCCTTCTATTTCTTTGTAATTCACTACAACTTCTCCTTTCAGATCCTATATATTCTTTCATCATTCTGATCATTTTCTATTTTCCGCTTCACCTTCTAACACATCTTGTTTTCTCCTCCCAATGCTTCTTCTACTACTCCGTCTACTGCTTCTACTTCTCCTCCTAATTCTTCTGTTTCTCATCATACTCTTGCTTCTCTGGCTATTGATTCTGTTTTCCCTCCTCCGGCTTCTGTTTTCCGCCTGCTTTTTGCCCCTTCTCCTGCGTCTGCTCCTCCTCCCAATACTACTGCTTCTCCTTCTCCCAATCCTTATATTTCTCCTCCTTCCAATGCTTATGCTTTTCTTCCTCCCAATCCTTCTGTTTCTTCGCCTCCCAATGCTTCTTCTTTTCCTCCAATGTCCCTGCTCCTCTTTCTTACAATGTTCCTGAATCTCCTTCTACCAATATTTATGCCTGCCTTCCTCCCAATCCTTCTGCATATCCCCCTCCAGCGCTTCTGTTTCTCCTCCTCCCAATGTTTCTGCTCCTCCTCATCTTAATGTTTCTGGTTCTCCTCCCCACAATGCTTCTAATCTTCCTTCCAATGCTTCTGCATATCCCCTCCAGTGCTTCTGCTTCTCCTCCCCACAATGCTTCTAATCTTCCTTCCAATGCTTCCGCGTATCCTTCTCCAGTGCTTCTGCTTCTCCTCCTCCCAATGTTTCTGCTCCTCCTCATCTTAATGTTTCTGGTTCTCCCCCCCCCCACAATGCTTCTAATATTCCTTCCAATGCTTCTGCATATCCTCCTCCAGTGCTTCTGCTTCTCCTCCCCACAATGCTTCTAATCTTCCTTCCAATGCTTCCGCGTATCCTTCTCCAGTGCTTCTGCTTCTCCTCCTCATCTTAATGTTTCTGCTTCTCCTCCCCACAATGCTTCTAATCTTCCTTCCAGTGCTTCCGCATATCCTTCTCCAGTGCTTCTGCTTCTCCTCCTCCCATTGTTTCTGCTTCTCACCTTAACGTTTCTGCTTCTTCTCCCCACAATGCTTCTAATCTTTCTTCCAATGCTTCCGCATATCTTTCTCCAGTGCTTCTGCTTCTAATATTTATTATTCTGTTCCTCCTATTAATGCTTATGCTTCTCTTCCTCTACTTCTTCTGCTTTTCCTCCTCTATAAATGTTTCTGTATTTCTGCCTATTGATTCTGCTTATCTTACTCTTTTCCGATTATATCTGCTTATGTTTCTCCTCATGTTTCTTCTTCACTGTAGGCCTATACTTCTTCTTGTATCTCTTCATCTCTCGCTTTTTTACTTTTCTCAATCTTACTTCTCCTTCTCCTCTTTATTTTCTCTT
The DNA here is from genome assembly GCF_040183065.1 of Periplaneta americana. Taxonomy (NCBI): domain Eukaryota; kingdom Metazoa; phylum Arthropoda; class Insecta; order Blattodea; family Blattidae; genus Periplaneta; species Periplaneta americana. Next base: position 126,023,568 of record NC_091117.1, read on the forward strand.
TATACTTCTATTGATTTCCCTTCTTTCCTCCTTATCTTTCTTCTGCTTCTCAATTTTTTTCTCTTTTTAGGTTTTATCGTATTCTTCTTTTCTCTCCTTTTCTCTTTCGTCGCCTTCTTTAAAACCTTTCTCCCCATTCTTATTTTTTTCCTTATTCTACTACTTTTCTTATGCTTCCCTTTCTTCCGATAATACTTCGTCTTTTAATTCTCCTATTTCCTCTTATTCTTCTGTGTGTTCTTGCCTTTCCTTTCTGAGTCTCTTCGTTCTTCTCTTACTGCCTTTCCCTTCTGTTTCTTCATTTTCTTCTTTGTCGCCTTCTTCCCCTCAACCCTTCGTAAGGTCAAGCTTAGATATCCTGTTGAGATTCCTCGCTCTCATTGTGGTTTTCTCCAACGATAGGTAGTGAATAATATAATACTTGTTAGGGAATGATACTGGGTTTTAAGAAAAAAAAAAGCTTCACGTCATATTTATTGTGCATGTGATCAGCGAATTTTGGAAAAGTGATAATTAGAGCCCGGATGTTTAAGCACTTATTTTGGTTAAAATAGGCAGCATATAGGCACTAAAATAGTAAAAATAGGCAGTGAAATAGGTATTTATTATTCACGGAAACAGACAAAAAATAGACAAATACTAAATAAACTATCCCATTCGGTACTCACTTTCTTTGGTTACATGTCACAACAAGATGCTTTTTTAATTTGTCAACTGTCATAGCTTGTCAGAGAGAACGTTTTTCATGGTGGAAAAAGATCTTCCTATTTCTAGTGAAGTGATTGGAGCAAACTTAGAACAACTTATTTCAGAAGGACTGTCTCTACTTTTTTTCAGAGATCGGGAAAAATCGACTGTGTATTGTCTCAAAAAGAGAGGTGTGAGAAGGAATTAAATACTTCAAATTACGCGTGACTTGTGGGTGCAAGCGACTACAGTAATGGGACCTGGAGACTTGCTTTTAATACTTCCGTCATTCCCTTTCCTTCTCTGGTAAACTCCCGAAGTGGCCTGAGCACTGAGGGTTATACTGTTCAAACTCTTTGTTAAAGTGACATAAAAGATAGAATCGGTAGGAGAGAAAAGTTTTCGACTTTTTGGAAACATCTGTATTGCTGGAGAATAAGATTCTGAGCAAATATTTGTGTGAGGTGAATATATATTTTTAATCTGTAGAACCGTTCGTTTTTGTTTTTTGGTATAATTTATGTGCTGTTTATTTTAAATGCATTAAAAGTATAGAAAATGTACAATAACGACGTAAAAGGCTAAACAAAAGGCATTTAACCTTAAAATAGGCAACGGGAGCTAAAATAGGCAAAAAAGGCAAAATAAAATTGGGCCTATCGTCCCAAATGTGTGAAAACGTGTTTCTCTTTACTAGGTCTTTCATACATACACTCAGTTTAAAAAAGGCATTTGGGCTCTAGTGATAATCATGTGAAAGCATTTCCAGTATGTAAGTACTTCATTGGAAACCAACACATCAGCAGGGCCTATCTAAAACTTCAAAAACCAAAACCAGTTTCCTTGTGATGCGGATCACTTCCGTCGAAATTTCAGTTATTCAGTTTTTCAGTAGTGTGTGATTATTTCTGCACATAATATCCTTCGGAAAAATCACGTAAAATTTATTAAAGGCACGTCTCCAAATTTAATACTTGTACCACTCTATTGAGAAAAGAAAGAAAGTCTTGTTCAAATAAAAGACTATAACAAAAGGAATTCACTGTATTCATCAGAAATATTGATCCAAAAATGTCGATACTCATGTCTATCAAAGGGTTAAATGGGGTGTCCATTATGTTATGCGGCTATTTAGTGGCCCTTCGCATATTGCACTGACCACTTAACCACTTATTCTGTAGTACTTCAGCATTGATTCTCGCAAACATATTCAAGCTACTGCAGAAATCAACTTTTTTAACTTTATCAGCTGCATGGAAGACTTGATGCATTTAAATTGTACGAAAAGTGTTTCACATCTTTTCGGATAATCCTGTAGGCTACGTTATAGTTTCTGGCAAATGAGCTGAGTACACGTTTTATCGAACTTTGGGACTCTATGTCAAAACTTGAGTAACACGCGAAATATTTTCCTTTGTTCTGAATTACCTCTTCTTCCTGACGATACACTTCTTGTTAGGAAGGATGCTCCATGTGTTTTCGATCTTCCTCATTAATCTCTGTGTCAGAAACCTGTTCAGTGATTCTCCGTATTTGAATTTCGTTATAAATTGTGATAACACACTCTGTCTAATAAAATCGTATCACAATATACATACGCTGTTGCACGCCATATTTGTCATTGTGGCACCATAATTACCAGTTTCACAAATTTACCTATCACATAAACACAGATCAGATTCATTACTTTACAACAAATTAATTTCTCAGTACCCTGTTTTAGCTAACATAAGTATGATTAAATTTAAACTGAAAATTAAAGAAATTATTATTAAGAGAACTTAACATAGGGTTATATATAATTAATTGTGAAATATTAGACATATTATTATACTTGTAAATATCTGTTATAAACATTTTCAATTATGATTGTTCTTTATCATATAGGCTCTTGGTTTTGTAATCTGTGCTATTTTATTGCTTATATTAATTTGTTTATCCTTTCTTCTTCTTTCTGCTTATCTACAGGTCAGTTTACTCTCGACTACGAGCGTTTGCTCATACGGGGATAAATTCCTTCATTTGTATATCTGTTTGATGTATATAATAGTTTCTTAATGTATCTTTTTAGTGTATATAAATAAATTGTTCGTAAATAATAACAATATGTAGTTTCGAAGTAAAATTCAATAAAGACTGAAGCGTCTTTTTAAACACTTTGCATATGAAGTCACACACTGAACATTTCCCTTCATTTTATTACATTGAACAATTTTCTCTGTCAGGGCCGAACATCCAGCACTTCTCCGGTAAGTTGATATCTTATGCTGTCTGCTGTCACATAAACATCGGCAACTGTTGGAATTTTATTTAAAAAAATTGCTTGTATTTTATTAGAGTAGGCCTACGTATTCTTATTGATGTACAAAAAAGTCGAATAAAATTGGGTATAAACCACAAGCGACATGTTGCTTCACCTAGGAATTCATTCTAATTTTTTCTTATAACGAATGTGAGCAAGTAGATCAGAGATAGCATGAATTTCTAGACGTTGCGGGACCTGTTTCAGAATGCAAGGAGATCGTTTTGAACACTTTTCTTCACGGTATGCATATTGCTATTGAAACACAAAAGCAACTGCAATTAAATAGATCTTGGGAATAAGATTGTATGAACTTTCAAAATTATTTTTAGGTCTTTAATTCGTCTCTGGATACAACATATTAATAAACATCGTCATCTGTATTTATATGGTAAAGTACGTGTAACTTAATGAAACAATTTTTATGCTCTGCAATGGATTTTTACCTTCGTTCAAAATCTGTTGGAAATTATGCAAATATAATCACAAATATTGTAACTACTCGTCTGCAGAGAACGATCCGCATAAAAGTATAAGACTAAATATTTTCATGATATGCATTTTGCTGTTTATTCTTCAGTTGGTAAAGAATCATTTTCTGTTCTCACGCAGGGGAAGAGAATATCGAAATAAATTCCGCCGGCTTCAGAACAAGCCTACTAATCAAGATAGCGAGTTCATGACGTCGTTTATATATGCCACTAGAAATGATTGCATGGATGTGTATAATGAAGAGGTTAATTTTATAGAGTTAATGGCTGAATGCATTTGTAAACTGCTGTGGGAGTGGGTGAAGAAAACTTGCTGATGCTGTGCCGCGATTATTCCATGTGGGCTCTGCCCAGAAGCCTATGGCGTCAGATAATTAAACAATTATGAGATGCACGCAGAGGTCGGCTCTTTGAAATTACAAATTCAAGAGACGCACCTGCCAACACATCCATAGCGCAGACTCGACAGTGCACTGATGGAAGCAACTAGAGGGCCAGCTAGTGTTGGTGCCTGACGGAAGATGTCAACGTTATGGCACAATTCAGAAGACGTGAACCCAAGAGATATTTGCAAAGATTAGAAAATCTGCACCAGCACTAACACGTACTGGATAGGGTTGTTCGGAAAGTGTTTTTTTTACTTAGCCTGAATTTAAATTAAGGAAGGAGGTAATACGACTGCGATTTTCAAAATCTATTGCGCTGACCCTCAAGCTAGACTCATTCCCAAACCCACAGCAGCTGACTACACTAAGGTTCGCTGCGTACCCAGGTTTCGAGCAGGCAACTCCACTAGTCCCTAGGCTAACCCCCTCCGTGCGTCGCCAGCCAGAGTTCGAGGAATTGAATGGAATGATGACGGAATGAAGAGCTGTTAAAGGAAAGATGTAGATGCCTAATATGGTGAAACGACAGAACCCCGAGCCATAAATACAATTATTTACGCCGATATTTTTTATGGTAGTATTTACCTGTGGATCACTTTTAAGAATAACACTGTGAAAACATTACCTCTTCCTTATTTTACATAAATTGCCACACGGAAGAAATGGAGAGGGAGACTGTTAGTACAGCCAATTGGGTAATCCTGTACTACTTCCTAATTTCTAAGTGATTGATGCTCCATCTGTTTATAATATTTTTGCACAGTAATGCAACTTCTCGCTTTTTGTACAAAAAAGTTGTAAACAAATGAAACAGAAGTCAATTCAAATTAAATGAATAATTGGTATGGGAATGCTCTGACTGGTAAAATATTACGAGTCCATTGCTGTGGAGTTACGGTTACCATGTCAGACAATCAAACGAGCGGACCCAGATTCAAATCCTGTTTGGGAAATGTTACCTGATTGGGATATTTTCCGGGGTTTTCCCTCAACCCATTAAGTGCAAATGCTAGGTAACTTTCGGCGTAGGACCCTGGACTCTTCGCTAGCATTGTCCCCTTCATTTCACTCAAATGCTAGATAACCATAGCAGTTGATAAAGCATCGTAAAATAAACCAATAAAACATATATATTACTCCAGTTTACTGTGTTGTGTCCGCAACTAGTATATAAAGCTGACATTGAGGAAGGAGCAGCATTAAATGGAATCAGTTGTCCTCCGTTGAAAGAAATGGACGACGCGACGTGGAAAGTCTCATAGGAGAAAAATGTGAAAATTTGAGACCAACAGTAAGACTGATGGATCCCATTATGTAGGCATGTGAATCAGTAAGACTGATGGATCCCGTTATGTAGGCATGTGAATCATAGGTAATCACTAGGCAGCGCATTTTCGTTCCCAAACGTATAGCAGATCGAGTAGTTTCTTCTGGTAGCTACATCTATTACGTCACGTGGATGCGTAAGCAAGGTCGAATTGCAAGCAGGTACGCATGGGGATCATTAAATAATATTGATGTTATGTAATATAAATACGCCCCTGTAACTTAGTATGATGTAGAAAGAACATTCCCTCAGTTTAAACAAATTTTATGTGATGTTGGTAAAAGATCTGCATTTCATAACCTCAGAATATATATTTTCGTTCACTGCAACGGGATAGGTTTTGATAAACGAATTATTTATATATATTGTGTAGAATATAAGTATTGATAATTTGCATATTTATTTTTGTTATTATTATTTTGTCCCTGTAACGCCATGTGACGTAGGAAGAACATTTTCTTAGCTTAAACAAATTTTCACTGTCAGTTAGCCTATATAAAGATATGAATTTCATAATCTCAGAATATACATGTTTTTGTTCACGGAGGTGATTTTGTTAAATGAATTAATCGAATATATTATATAAAGAGTAGGTATTTGCAGTTAATGTACATCATGTTTACTATTATGTTCTATAATATATATTGTGCAGTATTATATACATTGCCTTTTGTGCACTTCTTTTGACATTATTAACATGGTGAAAGAAAAAAATTAACTTTTTTATCTGTCCCCATCAGAATGTTTGCTTGTTAGCTTTTATAAAATGTTTATCTTTTTGTTTTCATCATATTTCCCGACAATGGTATAGGCTATCTATAATGTGATAACTTGAGCTAATTATATACAGGCCTAATCATAATTTTCCTTACTGTGTGTACCTGCAAATATTGTGTTCATTGTATGCTTTGTACTTCACTATTTTATTACTGTTATTATTATTATTATTATTATTATTATTATTATCAATATTATTATTGTCTTATATTTTTATACTTTGTATGTCTCATTTATTTTGACCTACTGTTCACATTTTATTATGCTTTTCCTTTCTTTCTATATGTTATAAGTATATTACATCTGATTCCTACTGACCTGTTGTTTACATTATATTATGATTATCTATTTCAGTTCTGTGTGTAAAATTGTAATGTACTTTACTTTGTAAATTTGTAGTGTTTTTTGTATCGCAGTTTTACTCCTGGTTGAGTGTTAGAGAAGACCGTATGAAGTTAACTCTGCTAGGTTAAATAAACCATTATTATTAGGCTATTATTATTATTATTATTATTATTATTATTATTATTATTATTATTATTATTAAATATTTGTTCTATATGCAGTGCAGAAAGTGAAAACTTTGCTACTTACTTCAGTGCATAGCAATTGAATCGATTTTTGCAAAAAAGACATATGTTACATTTTTGTCAAAATCGGTTTTTTCATGAAAACTGTAACTTAATGGATCGCCACATCGCTTGCTGTAAAGTGACATTTTGTTCCATGCCTCATTCCAGTATTATTGTACATTCAATATCTTGTTATCTGAAAAAAGGTAACTTGTTCTGTGCATGTGTCCTTTTTGTGGAAAATGAAATATTTATTTTTGTTGGCTTCCTTTCCCCCTCCCCCCTTTTCTCTCTCACTACATTCCTACTATCACTTGGTCTACCATCACCGCTACCAACTAAGTGTGCATATCCTACAGAAAAAAATCCAATTAATCGAAAGAAAGATGTATAATCGAAAGAAGCTTAAAGATATTGCAAAATTGAAAAATTATGTCCCTGGTTAGGCACTTTACGATGAGATTTTCACATGGCCTTCTACAAGTGTGGATGGATGTGCATGTGATTGTGGTGAATGAGTGTTACATTTTGTGTAGGTATATACCAAACATTGGATTTGGTCAAATTTAATGACAATAAACTCATGAATTTTATTAAATATATTATAAAATACTGAAAGTAGCCTCAGAAGGCAATCTATCGAACTATGATAAAAGGAATCATTATGGTTCTAAGATATATTCATTATAATAAAAGATCATTTTCATTCTTTGGGCCAATGGAATAGTAATATGAGTAAATTATAACATATATCAGTCACATTTGTAGCTAACTTCATGTAACAAGAATATCAAGTTCCAATTTTAAGTTTCCTACCTGCTATTATGTTTTACTTGAATATTTTAAAACATTAAATTTGTAACATATGTTGTTTTTACAAAAGTTGATTCAATTTATTTCATTTCCGCATGTTTTGTAAATGGTGAGCCAGTTCAAGAAAATGAACTACAAACAGATGTTACATTAGTCACGTTATAGATCACTGTATACTTGCAAAAGACAGAAGAAGTAGAGAGGCCTATAGCGAACAAGAAGGCTTACGTGTCATTTTTATGGCATTAATCTTTCCGTTAGTACCGTCCATTAAATTGATCAGACATTACCGCCCGCTATATGAGAATTGAACCTGGAAGTGTTAAATTTGATCAGTACTTCGATTTTAGAGGTGAGTGAGTGCACGAAGGGTCGGTTGTTCCATACGGGCTATTCCATATGAAATCGATCAGTAAAAAACCTCGCCTTTTTATACCCTAATTTTTTCCCTATTTATACAAGGTGCTGAGGAGAGTGCATTTCAAAAATATACTATCGAAAGTCAAATGGTTTTCGTACTATTGAGCGACAAGTTTAGCGTATTTTATAAAAAAAAAAAAAAACAAGCCTCTTTCAACGCTCAGAACTCTGGAACCATTTACTGCAGAACATTGAACGGGAGATCATTTTGAAGCTGACATTTAGTAGGTTATGATAAGAAGTAATACTTATTTTTATTGTATACAGAGAGACAGATAATCTGATTTTACTTACTTTTAGGCTTTTTGCCCATTTGTAAAAATGTAAAAAAAATATTGAGAAAAAACCTTGCATTATTAAGAGGGATTCGGCATTGTTTGCTTAGTGGCTCGGCAATTAGTTTCGAGGGTATTAAATAAATTATTTTCACACGACTAGACTTGAACGGCGCAGTACTCCACGCACTGGCCGAGAGCTGAAGACAAGCGAGCATTGGGCGTCATTTTACTCCTGTGTTTATGAAAACTTGTGATAAAGCTAGCCCAGCCATGACTGCTAGACGACACATCACGTGTTTGTCTTCTGGCCTTGCTTGTCTGGACTACCTACAGTCAGCTGGTTAGTTCACGCACGTACTATTTATTTTCTTTATTTGATATTTTCAATACTTTCTTATCAACGATGCACCAGTAAAAAATATGTTTATTTGTACTTTCAATGCGGAATCTAACCATATATTTTAAAAATATTTTTCGTGGGCAAAGGCGTCTTAATGAAGAAAAATGTAAATTTCTCCATTTCCGTAAAAAGTAAGAAAAACTGTTTACATGTCAATATAAACTTTAATTTCTCAGCATCAAAATAAACCATGATTTTGATCATTGGGTGAAAGGGTTTCGGAGCCACAACAGTTTAAAGTTGCTAATTTTATGAAAATACGATAAATTTAAATATTTTTAATTTAAACACTATGAAGTTCTGATGCCTCAAACTTTGCACAAAGCATTGTATCACAGTTGTAAACGGACAGAAAAAGTCTCATTGTATTTAAAAATTGCAAGGTCAATTTTCTCTATATTTCGGTCGATCTGAGATGGAATAGCCCATACGTATGAGAGCCTGTCACACAGTTCCATGGAACTGCACTGATGTACGCAGACCGGCGCGGCGTGTAACAGGGAGTCGCGCAGTTTGTTGAGCATACATTTATCGCGGCTTCTCGTCTTGAATACAGAGCATCATCTGCTAGGCCGCCATTATGCTAACCCCGCCCCCGGCTATCACAGCAGCAGCGAAACTCACTCACTCGCACATACGTGTCCGAGGAGGCCCCTTATTTACATGATACATGCAACAACGTGTGTGTATAATCCTGACTTAGCAGCATCAAGCGGTAATCAACGTACAAAATAAGCTGAGGAAAATTGAAATTTAATGCAAAACGAAACTTAGAGACCATCAGCCAGTTTTATGATAGCTTGATGAGAGTGTATTCTGCACAGGTCACCCTGCGTGGGACTTCACAACTCTTCCTTAAGTTCTTTAATGTTCCCAGAAACCACACCGAATTCCTCTAGCCGAGGGACTAAAATAAACTGTCGCACATGAATGGCGCGTGCTCTTTTTCATTAAAGTTGAAGTATTTTCTTTCATCACCGTTCCAGTATTCAAGGATTCAATCTCCGGCAGGAATTTGAGACTCATTTCCTTTCAGTAGGGAGTGTAGGCCTATTTGTTCTGTGAAATAGTAAGCTATTTGCTAATGCCTAGTGTTGTTTTATAGTCCTCATAAAAGTGAGGATAGAACGAGCTAAAATCTTGGCTAAAATGCTGTAAGTAGTAATTATGATTAATCCGGAATTAATACCGTATAATCCAGGTGCTTTCTATTTCTTGTTTTCTTCATGCCCATATAGTCTACATTAATAGCCTCTAGTTTTTTTTTTAATATACTGTAGGCCTAGATCTATCCTTTTCTGTTGCTTCGTACAAGAATTGTTTGTAATTTGTGATCCATTTCTTTTCTGTTATTACATTTAACCCCGCTACATTCTTCTGTTCCATTTATATATCTGCAGTGCTTGGGAAAAGTGACACAAGTCAGTTTCCACAAACCTTTTTTGATAATTTATTGACAACTTACGAAACATCTACTCGCTTGGAAAAAATACATAAGTATTCCCCCATTACAATAATTCATACAGAAAAAAATCAAATCGACATAAACCAGTGTAAGTTGTCAATAAATTATCAAAAAAGGTTTGTGGAAACTGACTTATGTCACTTTTCCCGAGCACTGCAGATATAATAATAATAATAATAATAATAATAATAATAATAATAATAATAATAAACCACGTATTGTGGTTCCCTATCACTACGGCATGGCGCGTCCTCAGGTTGCGGATAGAGAAGACGGCATCCAGATATGGAGGGTAGCATCGTGGACAACCGATAAGGGGTGGTCCTCCAGCTTGGGGGTTGGCGAAGGGCTAACAACCCATCACCGTAAAAAAACAGCTTGTTACGAAACCTTACAATAAAAATTCAAATATCTTGGAGCAACAGTAACAAATATAAATGACACGCGGGAGGAAATTAAACGCAGAATAAATATGGGAAATGCCTGTTATTATTCAACTGAGAAGCTTTTGTCATCCAGTCTGCTGTCAAAAAAACTGAAAGTTAGAATTTATAAAACAGTTACATTACCGGTTGTTCTGTATGTTGTGAAACTTGAACTCTCATTTTGAGAGAGAAACAAAGATTAAGGGTGTTTGAGAATAAGGTTCTTACAAAAATATTTGAGGTTAAGAGGGATGAAGTTACAGGATAATTGAGAAAGTTACACAACGCAGAACTGCACGCATTGCATTCTTCACCTGACATAATTAGGAACATTAAAATCCAGACGTTTGAGATGGGCAGGGCATGTAGCAAGTATGGGCGATTCCAGAAATGCATATAGAGAGTTGAGAGGACGGAAGGAAAAAGACCTCTGGGGAGGCCGAGACGTAGATGGGAGGATAATATAAAATGGATTTGAGGGAGGTGGGATATGATGATAGAGACTGGATTAATCTTACACAGGATAGAGACCGATAGCGGGCTTATGTGAGGGCGGCAATGAACCTGCGGGTTCCTTAAAAACCATTTGTAAGTAAGTAAATAATAATAATGAAGCTTGTATGGAAAAGGACCTGGTCACCTTACTTTATTATTTCCTGGCTTAGTTGTCTCATGAGTGATACCTTATTGGTATCGTGAGATTCCAACCAGCCTTGGGACTACTGAATAAACATAAGTTACAAATTGTTATTACACCGATCTGATAAAGATTTAATTTTTACTTGGAGATATTTGTGCAAAGCAATCCATAACTCAAAATTTCATACCTCCAATATTTTCTGAAAATTATAATTAATGAACATAATTCCCTACTTATTACGATTAACAAATTCCTATTAATTGTGGCTACTACAATGAAATCTAACAACTGGCAAAACTACAGATAAAATTACAAATTAGTATAAAGCAAACCGCGAAACTACTGTATGTTATTCTCCATGCAGACAGCATTGGTTTCTTAACAATAGAGAGGACAACAGCACTACTGCTATTCCATTCTTGGTTTCTTTTATCCAGCAATCCATGAAGAAATGAGAATTAATTCTCAACTTGCACCTCCTCCTACAGCAATACACTCCTCCCAAGTATCGTTAGGCTGTGTTGTTTGTAGCTCAGGTGGTATTGTAAATTTTATGCCAAGAAATATTAATTCGAGATAGAGGATATTTCAGTTGCGAATGTAGATAATTCGGTTATTCGGAGTGTATTCTGGTCGAGTTAATTTCATGATGAAAACTGTAAGAGAAATACGTACATAAAAAAGGAATGAAAAAGGGAAAAAAAAAGAAAGTGAGAAATAGATAATAAAGAGAAATAAACAAATACAGGAAATGAAGAAAAATAATAAATTAAAAATACAAGGAAAGAAAACAATGAAGGGAACAAAGGACATTAGTATACGTAGACTTATAGCTTACAACGAAAGAGGGAAAAAGAAGAGTCAGAGAAAGGAAAAAGGAAGGAAAAATGAAAGAAAGGAAAAATAAAGCCATGGAAAAAGAAGAAAAAGATTGAATAATTGGAGAGGAGAGGAGAGGAGAGGAGAGGAGAGGAGAGGAGAGGAGAGGAGAGGAGAGGAGAGGAGAGGAGAGGAGAGGAGAGGAGAGGAGAGGAGATTGCAGGTCTGTGTCCTCTTAGTTGTCAAACGAACAATCATTCCGTGTCTCAGCGTTAGTACAGTGATGAACTAACCTACTTCTTTATAGGTAGGCCTACAGTTTATCAGAACGACAATCTAGCAGATGATTATACAGTAGTTTGAAAAAAAATCGTTTAACGGTTGCAATTATTACATCAAAAAGGACATATTTTACATAAAATAAAAAGGTTGATTATAGTCCCTTATATGAGTTGACTTTTTGTGTATCTACAGCCATTTCAGAAAAAGAACAAAAATATACATAAATTAGTAGTGAAGTTTATCCTTTGATTATATCTATATATACAGCTGCTGCAATGAAATATCTCTCCTAAGTTATGACCAATATTTCTGATCTCAAAGACAATAATTTACATCGTTTTAAAATTGGTTGCCAGCTCACTGCATGCGACACCTGTCTGGAGAAAACACAAAGTATACAGAGAGCTTATAAAATACTCTCAGCATGAAGTTATCATATGGAGTTCAAATTTACCAAAAAAGGAAGCAACAATATATACTTACTAACAATGTATAACTAAAGAGAACTCAGGAATTATGTTTCAAGGTCATTTCTACGCTTATCTTCCATGCCTAATTTCTCAAGTCTTCAGTATTGTACATATTTAACCGTTACTGATAAGTCAAATGTTTAACGGATTGTGTAACCTAATGGCCTTGTTGAAATAAAAGTGATTTCACGTCCGTAATTGTTCTGAAATAGTCATAATTTCATAATCTGTAGGAAATGAGGCGTACAGGAATGAATTTGAGGAAGAACAATTTTAATATATTCTCTTTTCTTCATCCGATCAAGGCATAAGTTTTACTAGACTTGTTCCATGGCTAAAATTGGCCGCCCCAAATTCTTTGCAATCTTTCTTTGGTCCTTTTCCCAACAGATTTATAAAGAAAAGCTTGCCGAGGGTACATATATTGAGGGCATCATTCTTAGTATATTATGGTCGTTTCATTTCTTCTGGCATTGTTGAATCTCTTCTACTATGTTATTTTCTCTAACTGTGGGTCTTTTTCTTTAGTATTTATTACCCTGTATCTTTCAGTAAGACATTTTAAGTGTCATAATTTTCATTTGGATTGAGTCTAATTTAGCCTAGTCCTTACATCTTAGTTCTCATGTTTCGCTTTCGTATTTTGATGTAGGCTTAGCAAATACTGTAGGGTAAAGGTTGGTAATATTGTGATACTAATAATGTTATGATAATTCTTTTTGAGAACTTTTTACAATTTTACTGAGCGAGAGAAGGACCGGTTTTGTGCAGAAACTTGCCCACGAACATTCCCTTAAAAAAAAAAAAAAAAAAAAAAAAAACGATCTTCCTCTCGCTCAGTAAAATTGTAAAAAAAAAAAATACTCAAAAAGAACTATCATAGTATTATTAGTATCACAATATTACCAACCTTTACCCTATATAATGGATTCTTGGTCTAGTATCTTCATTCATATTTTTACTGAAATATCTAATGACCATATTGAATTTGTTAATACTCTACTCTATATTTCCAGTAGCTGATAGGCCTATTTTCAAACCTTGATATTTATATAATTTAATTATAATTTCCATATGCATTTTTTATGTTCCCCACATTGCCGTGCATTTAGTTTTTCTGTTTGACAGCCTATCTCTAAATATTATAAGTTTTCACTACGTTGCTTAAAATTATTGACGTTTGCAGTTTTCACTTTTCTCTCCTAATAAACTATGATTATCTGCAAACAGGATACAACTAATATTACTAATATTATTTTATTTATTTCTCTATGCTCGTAAGCTTTCAACTTCTGTAATATTCATTATAGGCCTATTAATATAAATACGTGAAATATTACGGGTGATAGGCTCTATCCTTATCACAGGTCCTTATTTATTGCTATTAGGGAGCTTTGCTGTGATTTTTGTTTGAAAGTAAGTAACATTCATCGGGTGATCGGCAGAACATCTTAAGCATCTAAAAAAAAAGTGTGTTTTTTTTTATCTAATGTAAAGGGAAAACCATGACGCATAGTCAAAAATATAATAAACGACTCTTTAATAGGCCTATATAATGAGGAAATAAGGAGTAAGAATATTTTATATTAACTGTGAAAGAATTTGTTTTAGTGACCAACATATCGTCTTAAGACATATCTAATTCCAAAATAATCATCGTAGTCCATCTATTGTTACCATGTGACTCTTAACCCTTAAATTGACAAAGTATCCTATAGGATACAACAGGTTAATAGGCTATATGCTATAACTTTAATAGAACAACAGAAAAAGAAATTGGTAGGAAAATTAAAATTTCACAATACTATTATATTGTACAACATATAAAATATGGACATTGCGATAGTTGTTTTCTTTACGGTCCGACAAGGTTTAATAAACTAGTGTGAGAAATGAAGCTTTGGCAATTTAAGGGTTAAGATACTCGAGTATTTAATCTCTTTTACTCTTTTTGTCTTAACTCATTCAGAGTAGTTGTAACATATTACACATGAATATTAAATCTTTGCAGCAGTATGTTTGCTATGCCCTTGAAATCAGTGCAGCTTATGACTAAAACAGTGAAGAATTAACTTTCCTAAGTAATGGAAAATGTCTTGAATTTTTGTGCCTTGGTGGTGATTCTGATCAAGGAACTAAGTTTACTGTATTGGAGAAAATACATCAACATCAAACGAGAATTTCAATTTTAAACTTAAATCTTAACTATCAATAATATTACTATTAACCTATTATCATCACTCAGCTTCAATGCCTAAATAATAATAATAATAATAATAATAATAATAATAATAATAATAATGATAATAATAATAATCTTTCAATTGTCCGGTCCTTTTGTGTTGTCTACTGGCTAGGCTCCCTGGCTGTGTACCAATTTCCGCCCGTGTCGGGGATTTTTCAGTTGTGGAAAGTTTTCTTTCTGGGTTCAGGACTGGGTCTATGTGATGTCCGATGTCCTTTCATTTCCATACTGCTGAAGGCAATAGACAAATCACTGCAGTTATCACACTTTCCCAATAAACTTTGGATGGGTCGTACTTCTCACACCCACGGCTTTGTCTAAGGGATAGGCCTATACCTGCCTTCGGGCAAATCATCATCATCATCATCATCATCATCATCATCATCACCACCACCACCATCATCCACACCTGTGAAGTAACGGTTAGAGCGTCTGGCCGCAAAATCAGGTGGTTCGGGTTCAATTCCCGGTTGGGACAAGTTACCTGGTTGAGGTTTTTTCTGGGGTGTTCCCTCAACCCAATATGAGCAAATGCTGGGTAACTATCGGTGCTGGACCCCGGACTCATTTCACCGGCATTATCACCTTCATCAGACACTAAATAACCTAAGATGTTGATAAAGCGTCGTAAAATAACCCATCAAAAATAATCATCATCATCCGGGAAATTTGGTCCTCTACACGAGGATGTACTTGTGTGCAGAAACAATAATATATGTTCTATTTATAGTGCATTCTTAACCATACCAGTCCAACAGAGCTAATCGTTAATTTTAAACACAAAATTGTCACTAAAAATTCTGAAAAAATTGGTCAGTTATGAAGCATGTAGTACACATTCCTATCATTTTTTATATTTTTTCAATGCTTCTTTTGTCAGTTGGTCACGAAGTACCTAGGTTGGCAGCTAATGAACTTACAGTAAATATATTTTGATGTTGGTAGGTTTAATGCTACAGATACTCATTGATGTAGGCCTATATCGTAATTCATTCCTAAAGTTCATTTTAACATATCTTAGATTATTTCACATTTTCATTGTTTTCATGTGAAATGCAACAAAGGAAACGTTCTAAATGAAACAACATTTCAAGTTTAATGCACTGTGCTGTGACCAATTAAAATGCAAATAATTACCAGTTGTAGGGGGAAGTCTGTGTAATTTGGACCGGCGTGTAATTTGGGCCGATTTGAATATTGGTGTTTGCAAGTTTGGTCACCCCTTGTCTGAGGTGGGGATAGCAAGACCGTTGAGGTAGCTTTCTGCGTGCTAGTTGTTTGTTTCAAGTTTTGCGGGGTGAGAAAAATAGAAGTTTATTACTCACAATCCTAACTGTACACCCTGTTGAGATTGAGTGCTGTGTAGATACTATTTGAACCAAGAGGGTGTTTTGCTTGTTCAAATTTTGCGAAAATATTAAGATAACTTCAACCATAGTTGCGTTCGTCTATTTACAATACTTTTTGTAATATTTATTTATAAATGAAATCTTTGCGCGGTGTGTAATTTGAACGGACCGCGAGTA
This sequence comes from Periplaneta americana, assembly GCF_040183065.1. Lineage (NCBI taxonomy): Eukaryota > Metazoa > Arthropoda > Insecta > Blattodea > Blattidae > Periplaneta > Periplaneta americana. The sequence continues at coordinate 126,039,893 of NC_091117.1, forward strand.
TGTAATTTGGACCGTTGAAGCAATTTTAATGTTTACGTTTGTGCGTGGTTTTACCTGTGTTTCTAAGGACGATGTTGAATAAAGATTTTTAATATTTGACAGAGATATAAATATTCTAGAAAGGCATATACAGTAACCCCATAGTTCTGTTTTATATTCACAAACTTAAATACAATAAGTTTCTTTTATTAAAATAGTCTCTAATAAACACGAATGTATAAAACTTTCGCTCATGTTTAATTTGGCTCTGGACCTCGCAGACTGAAAGTGATTTGTCTTGATATGACTAATGCCACATTGATGTCTGGATTCAGTGCAGTGATTGTAAAACCCGAACCCATGAAGATTATGCCGAAATTCGGGATGAACAGACTGTATTATTATTACGCCAAGTGTCCAAAGGGACATAAAACGTATCATTGTGTTCCATTTTGTTTAGAATTACTTAAGTAACTTACAATTCATTACAAGAGCTTATATCTACCAGCCTAAATTACACGATTTTCCGGTCCAAATTACACAACATCGATCCAAATTACACGGAAACACATTTTATTATAAATATTATTTTTAAACAATTTATGAAAATTATACTAATCTTTAGTTTCACAAAAGGATTCAATGCACTATACTAAATTTTGTTTATAAAATTTATAGAGTTTTCATTGCAGTGAATGAAGTTATACGCGATTTAAGTTAAGTGGTCCAAATAACATAGATTTCCCTACTCGCGTGTATCACTTAGAGGACTAGCCCTACAGTAGAAAGTATCTTAATATCTCAAAACATCTTAACTATTAATATTAGTCCATTAAAACAACTTAACTCGCAATAAGATGAAAATATCAAGAAGTATCGTACTCAACAACTATATTTTCGAAACTGTTCATATTTCATGTATTTGTACATGGTACATTTGTTTTCTATCCTTACAAACACTTTAAAGTCCCAATTACATATCGATATTATAGATAGACAAGGATAAAACAGTTTGTCTTCTGTAAGTTTTTTTTTGGCGGTTAAGCTTTTTTAACAAACATCCATCGTTATGTTTTGGTTTCATTGTACAGAGATTTGACAGAATTCTCTACGTTGACTAGTGTGTTAGATGATTCTAAAATAGTTAATAACTTCTTACGATCTACTTTATCATATGCCTTATTGCAATTTAAAAAAAAGTAAACATGTAGGTTGTTCATATTTGTCCCATTTCCAAACTTTGTTTTATTGTGCAATACGTGTACGTACCATATGAAAATAACAACAAGCAAATAATATTTTATTCAGAATTACATAAGGTAAAGTACCCAAATAAAAGACACTTTTTTTAACTGCTTATAAATGAGGATGGGAATAGACATTTTTTATCTGAATGAGTGGAATACATACAGCATTTCGTCTATTTTTAGAATTCACAACACAAATTTTAGTCAGTTTTCATTATTACTTTAAATTATAAAAAAAAAAAAAGTAAAAATGGAAAATACTGATGTTTTGAAAAGGGGCTCCAAATAATAGATACTTGTGTTATTTAAGTTTACGTTTGAACATGGACCAAAATTATCATCATTTGGCTGAAAATTGAAGCAATATATATAATTGTGAAGTCATGTAGATACTTTAAGAAATCCAGGAACATTTTAAAATTGAAGAGGTCAGTGCAACAGTGACCTAACTCCTCTCAACAGAAATTCTGTTGATTATTTGGCATTTTTCCAAGTGAAATTAAGATGGTTTACGAAAAGAACACAGAGTCGGTCAAATCGGACATAAATGTACGAATCTTATTTAGGCTACTATTGCTAACGTTAATATTTTGCTAGAGAAAGAAAAATGATAGAATATTAAATTTCGATCTCCATATTTTAATTTTAAGTTGATTGAACTTATTTTGCCGATCCCTTTAATTGACACAATTCTTATTTCGCTGTATTGAGCAAGTTGGACAAACGAAAGGTTCATCATCAGTGCTGCATTCTTCGTGTGCCCAACGACGACATTTTGAACACTGAATCTATTTCTCCCCCCTAAGCCCTGGTGTCCTCTGAAAAAAATTCAGTGCAAAACAAGCACTCTCCATCATCACAATTTTCTCCTTAATCCGAGTCACTACAGTTAATTAATTCCATTTCCACATCGGATTCTTCATCACAGCACGAACTCAAGCAGTGACTGCGTTTTTCTGTGATTTTTGTTATTTTTCGAACAACTTCTTGCGAGCTCCATCTTTTCTTTGATTTTCCTTATCTAAACTCTCTCTCATTTTTTTTTATGGTCAGAACTGACATTATGATAGCTCCTTTCCCTGCCCTGGATGACTTTACATGCGACTACCCACTGGTTGAAACTTACGGCTCTTGAGGTGGTGGTTGTTGCTGCTGGTGCTGTTGCTGCGGCTTCTGTAGCAGTGGCGGCTCCTGCATATTTCTTAAGAGGAGGAAAGAAATTAACAGCACTAAATGACACCTTCTTGAATGAAACATGCTAAAAATTAGCCTACATGCATACATGTAAGACCAGGTAGTGTTGGGGTTGGCCTTCCCTTCTGTATAGCAATAATCTGTTCTTGTAAACTGAGTTTCCTAAATTGTCCAAAATATATTATGATTTCACTTACATTCATTGTTGAATAATTGCACAAATTAACAATTACAAGGAAATTCACAACCTCGTAGCATTTTACGAGCACACTACAGCATCACAAGTGTTGGAAGAGACTAGCTACTAACTCGTAACCGGAACTGTTTTACGGAAATGGAAATGGGAATGGGAAATAATCTGAGGAAAGCGAGAACACTGCACACACCCACGTGGTCTGTGTTGCCACATGTACATTTTACAAATTCAGTATCACATACTTTTGAAGAATGTTAGTTCTTGTAAAGTCATACTATCATTATTCTTTAAAGCTGCCGGTGGTCGATTAATTTTTTATGTTAAAAATGATATAGTTTAGAGTACCTACTTTCAGTTTCAAATACGTACTATATTTATACAAAACTGACAACTTGGCTGTTGCCCTGTCTAGTAAACAATGAATAGAAGTGAATTTCAGGGGCCAACTACGTAAAACTACTTCCTCTTTGTTTTACATAAACCCAACTTTAACTTTCAAATATCCACGAAAGTTTCAAACCATGAATAGTAGCCTATATAAAGTGCAATGAATAATATTTTTTATTTATAATTAAAAAAAAAGTTTACATTGTGTATTTCATAGCGTTGCGTTAAAACAGCTGTTTTTGTTGTGTCTCCTCCTAGATGTGTTATAGTCTGGTTGAATGCAGCATCGTTAGATGGCAGCGGTAGCGAGCTTGCTGCACGACCAGTCGGTTTCTATTTCCCGCCCATGCACTGATTCAGAGGAGGATCTCCTCCCTCTCCGTTCATTTACTTGCTTTAAAACTCTGCTTCTTTCTTTAGCCGCTAGTGCGCTGTTGTCTATGTGTGTTAACTGCAGTAGAGGAGGAATGGAGTGCCTTTCCTCTACACAGACAATCTCGCATCTTTCTCACAGTTTTCGAGCGCGCGTAGTTTAAAACTCGATCAACCGAGTTTTTCTTATAGCTGTGAACTTAAAAATTATCGAATCTTCCTCGAATTTCAAGGCACATATTTTATTTGGTATTTACTTTCAAAAGAAGAAAATGTGAGGAGGACGTTCCTCCCTTCCCTCCCCCGAGGAACCGCCACTGTTCTGTAGGCCTAACTGTGTATAACCCAAGTCACCGTTTCTGGCGCATGAAATAAGTAATGGGTACGTTGAGAGCAAGTAACTTATCTTTGCCATAGTCTGTGGGCATTAAAGCTGACATCTGTTTAGGAGGTTGTACCACTCTCAGCTGAAGTGGCAACAGATGCCACAGATCCTTGAGTACACTGACCAGTCAATGGACTGGCCAGTCAGTGGACTGGTCAGTGTACTCAAGGACACTGACTGACCAGTCCATTGACTGGTCAGTGTACTCAAGGACATATCCCAGAAACGCCAAGTGCGAGTGTCTTGCCTTTGACGCAGTCAGTGGGCAACAAGACTGACAACTGTGATTGGCAGATTGCTTAAGTGACGTGTTGGGTGTTACCGTTCTCAGCTACAGTGGCATCAAGTGCTCACTGATTGCCTTTTTACTCAAGAACACGCGCCACAAACGCTGGCACTGGCTGTAGTGGCGATATTTACACAGGTCCAACGAAATTTTCGAAATCTGGAATCATAATTAAATTTAATAGTTTTAATAATTACACAAGATTTTTATTAGAAATGTATAGAGAATATTTTACGAATTAAGCACTTACGTTTTAATCTTTAAGTAAGGTAAATATTGTCGGGCTAGCTGATTTTAAGTGACTTTAGCTATTGATATTATTGTCATCTCAATGAATAATTAATTTTAGTCATTAATAATAATAATAACTTAATCATTTCAATGAGTAATTTTTGTAATAAATAATTGAGGACACTGGATAATTAATGATTGACCTAATTCGTTATTAATTTTAATTAATAGTTCAATTAATCTTTCATTGGTTCTTATTTAGTTGCTGGCAGACAAACTGACACAACTAGAAGCAGTAACGCTTTTCGTAAACACTCAAAGGAGAGCATCATAATAATACCAAATAAGGGTTCTAAATAAGAGATACTATCTCTTAATAGGACCCCTCGGTATCTCTTATTAGGGAACGCAGTAAATAAAAATGAAATAGCTACCCAAGGTCATAAGTTATTATCTTCCTTATTAGCAATCTACCTTATTATATGCAACATTTTGCTAGCAATTTTATAAAATTAATAATCGATTTGTTGTAGCTTACATTACCTGCTGTTTTCTTCCTCAACGAAAACCAGTAAAAAGTTCAAAGTTTGAAAAATTACTTTTCTTGCTCTCAGCTTCGTTGCTTACTTTCAACTGAGGTTAGACATAGAACACGATGCCGTAGAAGCACAAACATTGATTTACCATAGTTGTCGAGAGATGGCAAATTATACCGGAGAAGTTAACAAGGTATCACTTATTAGGGCCCTGTCTCTTATTTGGGTACTTTACCTTATAGAGACGTAGCAACCGAGTAGAAGGGATATCCAATGTCTTCTAGAAATTTCATATATCACTCAGAACATGAAGTAAAATTATTCACTTTCTACGGAAAAATTCATAAAATCACACAGACTCTTATCTGAGAAGTGCTCCTTTCAAGTTCCATCAGCTGTCTTGGACAAAAGAAGCTTAATAAACTTAGTAGACCATCAATATTGTGGTATAATGAAGTAAATAAAGACCTTCGTTACCTACTGCTGGTGGACATTCACAAGAATATCTTTCTAAGCTCCATTTTGAAGCGTAAAACGATATACGAGCGATCCCTCACAAGGGAACCTTCTATCATGGTGAATTGAAAAGGCGGTAATGCCGCATATTTCTGGAAAGAGGAGCCAAAAGTAAGTCAGCAGGTGAAATTTTTCAGACTGAGCTCCATAGGAACAAAAGTTATGGGTCTGCATATTTAACATAACAGTCTGTGGCAAGTGACTCAATGTGCGCACTTAAAGGTTAAAATGAAGTTGTTTTTTGAAGTCACTGCATTGCAAACGAGATATTCAGCTGTTGTGCCTTTTAAATAATACTGCATATTATCGCTAGGATGCGATCACCTACTTTTATTACGGGAAGGTAAGTCTTTCTCGAGCTAATTCTGGTGTTACAGCTACTCTTACGTTTCATTTGTGCCATATACAGGATGGATCCGAAAGTTGTGGTTCAGATGGTGGTGCGCGAGTTTGGCACCAGTGACGCTAAACCGTCAGTCGTATTCTTCCGGATGTCTCATCAGTTGAAGAATGAGTTAAAATACGAACAGGAGGCCGTGGAAACGTACACGTCGCCCTTATTGATGAAATACCAGATTTAGACGTGGAAGATGGGCAGCAAGATTATGGTGACATAGAAGACGAACTAATGACGAGACGCCAGAAAGCGGAGGACTCTGAAGAGGCGGAGACATCGCGTCGTCGCAAATCAGCACGTCTTCTTACATCCCTCTCCTAAAAGAATCAAAACGTAGTAGACGACGATTACGAGCAGAAATCGCTTGACTATACAAAAGATACAGTCAGTGGAAAGAGACGATCCTTCACCTCTGTAAAAAAAAAAAAAAAAAAAAAAAAAAAAAAAAAAAAAAAAAAAAAAAAAAAAATCGATTCCTTCTCATCACACGGAAGATGCTTTACGATTACGATGCAAAAGTGAAGAAGAAGAAGAAGAAGAAGAAGAAACCTGGAATGGCAGAAAATAATGCCATGGTTCTGCAACATTTCAAAGAAATGTCAAGTACGAACGCTGTCATACACGACAGAACTATCAGGCTTTGGGGCATTACAGGTGAAGGCTCAAATTGATCCTGACGACCGTCTTAACTTGAGAGCTTCTGACTCGTGGGTATGGAGATTCAAGCAGCGGAATCGTACCGTTTCTCGTTCTGTGGCGCATAAAGTGAGTAGAAACTTCGCAGCAAAGAGACAGAGGTGAAGTAGAAATCAGATAGTTTCGTGTCGAAGATGAAGCAGTTGTTCATCGATCGTGGCTTCACTCTTCGCTAGATCCTCAATACTGATCAAAGTCGATTTGAAAAAAGAGATTTACTCCGGACGAACCCTGCGTTTCAAAGGAGGGAAGAAATTTTATCCCACAGTAGTATCAGAGGCTGCGACGACGTACGCCAGTCATTTCCACGGACGGACAAATCTCCTCCCCAATGCATCTTCTGTCAGCCGATTCACAGAAAATTTTCCCTAAAAATAAACTTGCTGACTCATATAACATCAAATCATATGCTTCTGATTCAGCGAATATGCGGAAGGCAGATATGAAGGATATGCTTTCGCAAGTATTTTCGCCCAGAATTTCTTCATTGCATGAAGATCGATATCCATAATGTTTGCAATTGAGATGCACAACAGCTGAATATCTCGTTTGCAATGCACTGACTTCAAAAACAACTTCATTTTAACCTTTAAGTGTGCACATTGAGTCACTTCCCACAGACTGTCATGTTAAATTTAAAGTCCCATAACTTTTATCCCTATGGAGCTCAGGCGGAAAAATTACACCTGCTGACTTACTTTTGCCTCCTTTTTCCAAAAATATATGGCATTACCGCCTTTTCAATTCACCATGATAGAAAGTTCCCTTGTCAGAATCTTTTCCGAAGATAAATATCAACTATCACATTAATCACAGTAGGCATGTCTGTTCAACAACAATCGGGTTGAAATTATAGAGTTTATAGCTTGTGTGAATACTAAATTTCCATTTATTCATTAGCTTTCAGTTGTATTTACGAATAAGACTAGATTTGCAAATTAAGCTTTCAGGAATAACTCCCTGTAAAGTTAATTTTTCCCTCGAAATTATTCAAGACTAGATTTGTTTAGTTCGTTACAGTGAAAAGTTTGTTTCTTTTCGATATGTTTTCCTTGTAAATTTAAATTAATAGAATTAAGTGTGATAATGTAGAAATGACTTCGATGTTAACAATAATACCAGGCGCATCCGGAAAGTAAGTTTCCCGATTTTTTACCTTTGAAAGTAAACGTAATTAGCCGTGCCAATTGAGCATGCGTAACAGATCTATGACGTATCAATCATATTCCAGCCGGACAGGTCCCGCCTGGTGCCAGTAGCGTGGCAGCAGTGGTCCGAAATGGAAGCTCTTATTCCTTCTTCCGCCGCCTGCGAGGTTCGGTCGGTGATAAAGTTCTTTAATGCACAAAGCATTGCGCCAATTGAAATTCATCGGCAGCTCTGTCAGATCTATGGGCCGAACATCATGAGTAAGCAGATGGTCCGTCGCTGGTGTAGGCAGTTTTCCGAAGGTTGTCAAAGTGTCCATGATGAAGAGCGTAGTGGGCGACCGTCCCTCATCAATGATGATCGTGTTGAGCTGGTACGGCAGTGCATCATAGAGAATCGTCGCTTCACGATTATGGAGCGGAGCAGCAATTTTCCGCAGATATCGCAATCCTTGTTGCATGAGATTGTCACTAAGCACCTGCTGTTCAAAAAAGTGTGTGCCAGGTGGGTGCCGAAAAACCTGACACCCGAACACAAAATGCAACGTTTAGGAGCAGCACTGACATTTCTGCAACGGTATCACGATGACGGCGACGAGTTCCTCGACAGGATCGTCACGGGCGATGAGACTTGAATTTCGCACTTCACCCCGGAAACCAAGCAGCAGTCAATGCATTGGCGGCATAGTGGATCTCCGATCAGGACGAAATTCAAACAGACGCTGTCGGTAGGCTACGGAAAGTGATGTGCACGGTGTTCTGGGACAGGAAGGGCATTCTGCTCATTGACTTCTTTCCAAGAGGTGAAACACTGAACGCTGACCGTTACTGTGAAACACTGCGAAAATTGCGACGTGCCATTCAAAACAAGAGACGTGGAATGCTTACTGCAGGTGTTGTGCTCCTACATGACAATGCTCGTCTACATACGGCTCGGCGCACAGCAGCTGTTTTGACGGAATTTGGCTGGGAGTTGTTTGATCACCCACCCTACAGTCCTGATCTTGCTCCCAGCGATTTTCACGTTTTCTTGCACCTCAAGAAATTCCTGTCCTCCGGTGAGCGTTTTGGCAACGACGAAGAGCTGAAGACGTCTGTCACACGCTGGTTCCATTCACAGGCGGCAGAGTTCTACGACAGAGGGATACAAAAGTTGATCCCACGATACGACAAGTGTCTCAATTCTGATGGTGGCTATGTAGAAAAATAGCTGAAACATTGCTGTACCTGTTGCCAATAAATGTTTTCCTGAAAATGCGGGTTCTTTTTTTTTTTTAAATAGGGAAACTTACTTTCTGGATGCGCCTCATACTTCAGATTCAATAATTTTATTAAGAATTATCCACTATTTTCTTTAATCTTCACGCAGGAATTAAAATTTAAATACGAAGTAAGTCGAGATAATGTATAATAGTGGCAAAAAAAAAAAAAACGGACCAACCCTTGTAGCTGATTTCAGAGCCTTGTTCACAGTGCCAGCACAATAGCCTGGTAATTAAGACTTTCGTGGTTCGAATTCTGCCTGGGAAGGAAACTTTTTTTTGTTCCTTATTCAAATTTATTCCCAATACTTTTCGATTGCAGCGATATTTTACTACTTAATTAAATTATTATTCCCAGAACAAGAATTTTACCAGCTTATTTTCTAATGGCTTTTGAATTGGGCTACGTCAGCAGTCGAAACTACAACAATTTCAATAGATTACTCGCTATCTTGTGAATGCGGGCGTGGATACATTGAAGGATAACGGAATAATTCATTACGATTTCTCAAATAAAATGTCCTTTGCTAAGGACATGCCACATGCGCATGCCACATGCGCAGTGGCTTCATTTCGGGAACTTTGATTATTCCGTCGGTCCGGTTTTTTTTTGCCACTACTGTACATTTGTCACTAAAATATGGCAAAGTTAAGAAACGTTACTGTTAAATGTGCTGCGTTGAACTTTTATGCTGTTAACAAAATTTTAGAAACGCTGTTACAGACTAATCTTTGACACAGCAGTTGGTCTACAAAGAATTCTCTTCACTGCTATTGCCTGGAGTCTTACAATAGGATGTTGTTCTGTGGGTGAGAGGAAGGAGCAAGGTAGAGATACATTGAAGGATAACGGAATAATTCATTACGATTTCTCAAATAAAATGTCCTTTGCTAAGGACAAATAGGCAATATGTTCTCGGAGACAGTGCAGAAGAACTTTTCGTTCCAAATCATTTGCATTAAAGGTCGTTTTGAATAATGAGTAGTAATCAGTTGTGATATCTTTTAACTTTTTCTATTATTGTTAAGTTATACTCAAGTCTTACTTCATACCTCACTTCACACGTTACAGTCTTAAGGCGGTGAACATCTTTGAATGTTAAACCACTATCTCAACTATTTCCGATTTAGTTGGTTCAGAGACTGAAAACAAATATAGTCCGGGTCAGCTTACTTCATAACCTAAGAGTGAAACCTAACCATTTTTCCCCCCATTACTACACATGCTAGTGGATTGTGGTGATTTTCTAGTTTGCAGGTTGAATTTTCTCTTGCCAACTTCGTTTCGAATTTCGATACTGACAAATACTGCAAATGGTAGCCTAGTGATTTTGTAACTAGTATGTTGACAGTTGAGACAAATATCGACAATATTTGTAGGTACTGGTGTTCCATGAAATTGAAAT
>NC_091117.1:126055130-126062630 GCF_040183065.1 Periplaneta americana
CGTGTGTAAAAAGGACAAGAAATTTGTAGGAATATATGTTGGGCTTTTTACATGTAATGAAACACTGTTTAATTCTAACAGTTTCGTTTAAGTTTTACAATGGGCTTTTGACTATAGGCTATGTTCAATTATTGAGGAGCCCAGTGTCAGAGAGATTAATCCAAAATGTATTACATAATTTTTATGGCTTTTAGACAGCTCATGCTATATTTTTATCCGCTTTCAAACTTCTAAAAAAGGGGGTATCCCACCTGTCATCTACATCCAGTGAAGGTATAGAAATTCATTCTTGTAGGGTGAAATTAATTTTCTCGGATTTTGTCATTTGAGGGATAGTCCTTTTTCATCATCATCATCATCATCATCATCATCATCATCATCATTATTATTATCCTATACATAATCAGGCAAGTCAAAGAGGCCTTCTTCATCCACCACATTTTCAATTTGAGCTTCCCCAGTCCTACTTTCAGAAATCGCACTATCATACTATAGTGGATGGTGAACAGTAGAACATATTTCGAAAGATCACAAATATCCTTAGCTTTATTTGAATTTATTGCCTTGGTTTGCAGTATTTTTGTGTCAAGTTCACATGTTGTAGATGAAGAGTGTGTTTATCTTTTCTCTTTAGTCCTTTTACAATATTTACATAACTATTCATGTGACTTGATACTGACTTCTCATTGGCTGTTTGGGGTTGGACCAACGTTGCACTCAAACACAAAGGATATTCTTTTAGGGGAAAGATTACATGCTTCGCAAGAAGCTATATAATAGTGAATTGGTCTTTTCCATTTCGTAGGAAGATAGTTTACGTCAGAATCAACAGATTGCGTCAATATTTAATTTTTCGAATTGGAAGGGGTTAGACCACTGTTGCGCTGACCCCCTCAATTGTGTTTTCTATTAAGTACAAATGCGTGAACCTTGAATCATTCCAGCGATAATATAAAAATCACATAAGGCTGTTACAGACTCTGCACGACAGAACGTTCCATAGGGATGAAAGCGCAGGTTGCCAGTGGCGGGGAGTTTCCAGGAGGAAGGCTTCTGTGGAAAAGTGTCCATTCGAGTAGATCCATGTCCACTCTTCTGTCTCTCCGCCACTACTTCGCTAAAACACTACCACTAGACTACGATTTGTTCATTTGCCATTATTTCACAGCTTCTCTTGTCGTTAACGTAAAAGTGTCTCTAAATTTTATCCTCAAATAATTTATTTTTTTTGGTTCACATATAGTATAGTTTATATTTATTTAACCTGGTAGAGATAAGGCTATCAGGCCTTCTCTTCCCTTCTACCAGGGGATTACAACTACAATATTAAGAACACAATTACAATTATAATTACAATTAATATTAAATTTACAATTACAATAAAAATCAAGGCACTAAATGATTACTTGATTAATAAAAGCTAGACAATTTATTATAGCAGTTAAGAACAAAGAAAGGTTTCTTTTACTGAAGTACAAATTAAATCCAGGATAATAAAATTATATAGTGATGAAATTACGGGATATTTAAATATTTTGTGCTAGAATAAGATAACTATTTTCAAGAAACCATGTCTGAACGAGTCTCAATTACTGACCAAGTGCCTAGTAAGTTTGCGTTTGAATTCAATTTTATTTCGACAGTCCCTGATGCTACCAGGTAGCGAATTCCAGAGTTTTGGCAGGGCTATTGTGAAAGAGGATGAGTATGAGGAGGTGCGATGGGATGGTATTGTTAGTATTGTTTCATGGCGAGAGAGTGTGTTCAGATTGTGGTGGGAAGAAAGGTAAGTGAAACGAGACGACAGGTACGAAGGAATAGAAGAGTTCAATATTTCGAAGAGAAGGAGAAGTGAATGTAAATTTATTTTCTTAACTAGTTTAAGCCAACCTATTGCTTCCAGGACGTCTCGGTGATGCGTAAATAGAAAATGTATAGTATACTAATAAGTAATGCCGAGGACCTATTTTAGACATTCCTGAGATCGAAACAAACCAAAAATGTTAATGACGATTTAATGTTAGATTACTCTAAGAAGTATAGGGCTAAGTGAGATTTTATAGCCACATAACGCGAACAGAAGATACTCAAGTAAACAAGTCGTTCTCCACTGGACACCGTCTGTAAAAAGGAGACGAAGAAGCCTACAACTTTATGGAAATATGGAGTAGCCTAAGGGAAAGTATAAATAGAAGAATATGGAATATGATTTCTGATTTCTGGAAGAAGAATAGTGTATCTTTCGGTTGAGGAACCTGTGAAGAATACAGGAATATTTCTACGAAAATTAAATGCATTTAATATTAGAAATATTTGCCTCGGTCATTAGTGCTCTATTTTCATAATAATTTCAATGATATGGGGACAAGAAAGGATGGTTGCTAGCTTTGAGTAACTTCTGTCCACCCGAATGCTCCCTTTTCAAAGCTGAAATTCCACTCTGCCATTGTTCAGTGGATGGAATTATCTTCTCAACTCCTTTTGTTTTCAGAAATTTGACTGCCAGCTACGCAAATATTAACATAACTACTGAATTAAAGTTCACAAAGTGAGCTCAAATACATGCCATTCAATCTAGTAATATTAAGTTCTGTAAGCTTATTAAATCGGTCGTGGTACATGCAACGACTACGTTGAGCAGTGTGTGCCAGGTGGGTGCCGAAAAACCTGACACCCAAACACAAAATGCAACGTTTAGGAGCAGCACTGACATTTCTGCAACGGTATCACGATGACGGCGACGAGTTCCTCGACAGGATCGTCACGGGCGATGAGACTTGGATTTCGCACTTCACCCTGGAAAGCAAGCAGCAGTCAATGCATTGGCGGCATAGTGGCTCTCCGGTCAGGACGAAATTCAAATAGACGCTGTCGGTACGGAAAGTGATGTGCACGGTGTTCTGGGACAGGAAGGGCATTCTGCTCATTGACTTCTTTCCAAGAGGTGAAACACTGAACGCTGACCGTTACTGTGAAACACTGCGAAAATTGTGACATGCCATTCAACACAAGAGGCGTGGAATGCTTACTGCAGGTGTTGTGCTCCTCCATGACAATGCTCATCCACATACGGCTCGGCGCACAGCAGCTGTTTTGACGGAGTTGTTTGATCACCCACCCTACAGTCCTGATCTTGCTCCCAGCGATTTTCACGTTTTCTTGCACCTCAAGAAATTCCTGTCCTCCGGTGAGCGTTTTGGTAACGACGAAGAGCTGAAAACGTCTGTCACACGCTGGTTCCATTCACAGGCGGCAGAATTCTACGACAGAGGATACAAAAGTTGATCCCACGATACAAGTGTCTCAATTCTGATGGTGGATATTTTGAAAAATAGCTGAAACATTGCTGTACCTGTTGCCAATAAATGTTTTCCTGAAAGTGTGTGTTCTTTTTTTTTTTTTTTTTTAAGGAAAACTTACTTTCTGGATGCGCCTCGTATTTCACCACACACGCATGAGGGAACTCCCGAAATTTTCTCGTACATTTCAGTATCCAGAATGAGTTCATAGAGCAAATTGGAGTAGTATTGATAATACTATATGAATGCGGTGTGCTATTATAAAGGTCTAGATATGGTTGTACAGTAGTAGTGCTAGGGCTCAGTTCCGGTACTTTTTTCTGCAGTCTGCGAGCTCCTTGCTTCGCTTTTTTAAATATGATATTTGTCTTACTTGAGTCTTACTCAATTTTGTATTTTATAATGATTATGGATTAGTAGTTTTATATAACAGTGGCATTAATAATATGTAATAATAATAATAATAATAATAATAATAATAATAATAATAATAATAATGATAACAATGATAATAATAATGATAATGATACTAATAAATAATAATAATAATACTCATAATTAGGGACCAGAAGTTCATGCCCTAAAAATTATTAAATATCCATGCAAATATACCCTTAAAAAGTCCAAATGAGTTAATAAATATGCACTAATAAATGAAAAGAAATTACATTTCCTTTAACAGTACGAATGCCAATGCGTATGAACGTACATTCTTACTTATAGGTTGAAGCAGAGGTGGTTCTGTTTACTAGAATCAGCAAAGAGTTGCGGCTCACGATCAACGCAGCTGAGGTTTTCAATTGATAAACTGCGTCTGTTGTCCCTGAAGATGCTTTTGCATGACGGAAACTTCTTTCCACGTCACAAGAGGTTATTGGGGCATATTCAAATCAAATTAATTGTCCCGCACACAAGTTTCCGTTTACTTTTTGCCCTAAACTGCCAGGAACAGAACTGAGATTAGCCTCCTGAGACCTGAGACATTCTTTGTTTTATTCTTAATGTTCAATACAATTCTACATTTAAAAAAAAAACATTCATTGAAATGAGGAAAAATGCTGAAAAAATTCTGCAGGTTACAGTTAGAGCACAAATGCAGGTATCTTCAGATCTCTGCACATACATTTTATATAATATTTTTTTACCCTTAAAATATAACGTTTACTGTGTACCTCGAAAGCATGTCTTACGGTGCCTTGACGTTGAGTTGCTGGTCGACATTTTCATTTACAAATAGTTGAAACACGCATTGCAATGATCGAATCAATCTTCTTGTGCTTCCTGTATGTCCTAAGAAATATCAGGAGCTTGACAAACACAGAAAAGAAGTGATCGATAATGATTCTACCTAGTGGCAAATTTGAAGTATAGTATACTATACTCCAGGACGCAGGAGGTTAGATTTTGTTTCTTTAAAGTGACTAGTGACAAATCCAAGGGAGTTCCAATAGAGTCCAGAAACATGATTCCTTTTGGTAAACCAGAAAAATGAACAGATATAAAAACAAAATTCCCTTCCAACTCAATGTTTGTCAGTATATTTTTAGCTGTCTCAATAGACGCAGCATTACTCGAGTTCACCGAATTAACCATCCCTTTAACTGCTTGTAGATGCTGAAGATAATAATATAGGGCCCCATCGAGCCACGTTCCGAATCCGGTTAACACTGGTGCAGGTAGAAGCAGATCATTAGGTGATACTGGTCTAAATAACTGAACTCTCGATTGACATTAACAAAAATGTTCTTTATGGAGGCACGCAAGTCAGCGACCTAGCAGGTGATGTTTGAGTGTTCGTATCTATCACGGTGATTCATATAGGATTTTATCTTTCACGCAGCTCCATGCTTTTTGCGTTCATGAGGAAAATGTTTTGTAAAGGTTATTATTATGCCGTAGTAAGTCTTAAAGTATAAAAAGTATTATGCATTAAATTTATAAAAGTGACGAAAATTTGCACATACATGCAACATAAAACCATACTTAATAAACTAAAAAATTGATCATTGTATAGATAATGTGTAAGCATGTAGTTATAGTACCCCAGGAAAAGGTATGCAATTTCATGAACTTCCGGGCTCTACTCACAATAATTTTTATTGAAAAATTTCCTTACAATAATTTTCCTTCGCTCAAAAATAAATTTTATTTTCTCATAATGTTCTGTCTGCTGCATCCTCTTCTGTTAGTACATGTATAGCCTATCCATACTCCACTTTCTTCTTATTCTTCATATAAACGCTATTACTTACACAGTTATCACTTTTTGTTATCAGGGATTTATGAGTCTCATTCATTACATACTTCCTAGAACAAAAAGAAGTCTTGTTGAATTCGTAAGACTTCACTGATGCGAATGATGCGTTAGTCACGTTAGTGCATGAAATAAATGCTTTCCTGCTTACTGTATAACCTTTACAAAGTTCACGATATACCAAAAACATTCAATCTTGTGGTTTCATACGTCCCACGTCTCATTACCGCAGCGGCGTATGTGTGGATGATTGAAGACTGATTTTAATAACAAGATTATAAGCAACTTGTACTGAAGTTTATTTCAAAGCCAACGTTCAGGAAATCGTTACTGCACAATTATTCGGATAAATGCCAGATCTTGAGATAATGCTTGTAACAAGATTCGAGTTTAGCTAAAGACCAAGGTGGCGAGGGGATTGCCGTCGTTTACAGAAAATGACAGTACGCTAATTCATTCATTCATTCATTCATTCATTCATTCATTCATTCATTCATTCATTCATTCATTCATTCATTCATTCATTCATTTTATTCCATAGATCTTACATGAGCAATGAAGCTTTAAGATGTGGAACATGTCAACATTTTACAATATTACAATTACAATTTTTACAAAGTTTTATAGTTTTACAATTTAATAATTTTCTACAATTTTTACAATTTTATACAATTTTTTTACATTTTGGCGAGATGTAGTGAGATGAAATGAGGTCCGAGGATTCGCCAAAATATTACCCGGCATTTGCCTTTTCGGTGGGGGAAACCTCGGAAAAACCCAACCAGGTAATCAAATCAAAGGGGGTAATCAAATCAAAGGGGTTGATGCCAAGGACTCGCCATAGACCATCCGGCTTCAGTCCCACGGCTGGGGAAAACCTCCGAAGAAACCAAAGTCCAAAGGGGGATCCAACCCAAGCACGAACGCAGCTCCGGATCAGCAGCCCAGCGAGTCTGCCGACTGAGCTACATCGATGGCCCTACTAAAAGTATACAATACATAGCCAATCAGATTATTAAATTTACAAACGCAAACGATCATTCATAAATTGAGCTATATTATAATACAAAACAATTTAATTAAATTTAAGGCATAAACAATTCAACCAGTTGTGCTATACAGAAATTGATAATACATATCATGCAAACTACTTCAAATTACAAACACAAACAATTTATCAGTAGAGCTATATAGATTACTATTCAATTTAAAGCATATACAATTCATCGGCCAAAACTATACAAATCTGCACCAATGACTACTTTCAGCTTCAAGTTCCATAATTAATGGAAATTCTATTCCTCGTTTCTACAGCTGATCACGTTAATATTTCTATTATGCAGGCGAGTGATTAATCTCGCCATTGCAAGCTTATTTAGATGTATAATTCTACTAACACGATTATGTACACATCAAGACGTGAGAGCGTAAAAGACTCAGATTTAACGCTACGTTGGTTTCGAGTCTCACCTAGGACCTCGATGTTAGTTCGTTGTTAGTATGATGTTCGATGAAGGCCTCATGTCGAGTCAGATACCCGAAGAAACGTTTTAATGGAAAGAATACGAAACATATTTGATATAATGGATTGCAATACAAACTGCGTTCTTTAGGATAATAATAATAATAATAATAATAATAATAATAATAATAATAATAATAATAATAATAAGGGTAATAACGTATTCGTGTTTTCTTGCTTAATACAATAGAGTTTATTTAGATCTAAGTAGCTTACTCGCGGTCCCCTAAGATTTTAACTCATATCGCTGACCTATAAGATGAATATCTTTATAATCAATAGAAAAACTGCGGTTTTCCAGGAAAACCAGACAAGAGAAATGAAAATTGTTATAAAAGATGCAATAATTGAACAAGTAAGAAGATTTAAATAGGAAAATTAACTGCAGATACAAGAAAGGAAGAGAGAGAGAAAGGATGCCAGTA